>NC_083330.1:79503840-79594389 GCF_963455315.2 Globicephala melas | reverse complement strand
AGGACTTTCTTCAGTCTTCCTGTAGTTCCCTCTGGCTGTGCCAGGATAAACCCAGACTCCTCCTCCTGGCCTGTGAGATCTGTGCCCTTTGATCCCCCTGCCTGTCTGTCCTCATCCCCTAGAACGCCCCTCACTCAGAAAGCTCACGTCCACCCCATCCAGCCCGCTTGTCTGTTCCTGTAAATTCATTCCTGCATAAAGATCTCACATTATACGTGCTGTCTGTCGTATGTGCTGTTTTCTCTGCCCAAACGTTCATCCAGGTCACTCATCTGATAGCTGCAGCCCCTTCCTCTGCTGGTCACCTGACTCAGAGCAACCTGCCCTGACCATGCCGCCACTCCCCACCCCACCCCCTCTGCCAGCCCGCCATTGCTCACTCCTGAGATGCTCACCTGCACCTGCTTCCTCCCGGCAGCCTCCAGGGTGGCTCGGTGTTCCCAGCACAGTGCACAGCACGCTGTGTGTTCATTGCTGGTTTTGTTTCTGCTGAGGGTGGGGAAGCTTTTCATGAGGCCCAGCCCTCAGGGGTGTTAGGGGGTCACCTTTGCGTCAGCACTGGTTCTGCTCCCTAGGTCTCTGCTGTGGCCACCTGAGCCTGCAGGATGTTTCACGGGATCCCAGCCACTCCTGGCATGGGAGGTGAGTGTGGCCCAAGCTGGGCCCAGGGACCCAGAGAGCCTAGGCTTTCAACCTCTGTGGCAGAGGCTGATGGGAGTGGTGGCCGGAGCATTTGGGAGGTCTATAAGTGTCCGCCCCCGCAAGACCTCAGGTAGTGGCCAGGGGCCCAGAGACCTCTTCCAAGTGGGGTCAGCTGGACGCAGAGATGACAGCTTTAGTGTGGCTGGAACTTCAGGGGGTCTTAGGTATCCCACAGTCCTCAAGCCAGGGAAAAGATGACAGAGCATGTGACAAACGTGTGTGCCCATCACTGCAGCGTAAGCAAGGTAGCCTAGAAACAGGTGGGATGGAGGAGCAGCCCTAGCGCACAGCCCCCTGGACCCAGAGGCGTGTCCTCTGCTCAGGTCAGAGGTCAAGCTGATGGGAATGCTGAGATTGAAATTCCCCCAGCTCCCTTTGGGCTCTTTGGGACATAGCCCGGGGGAGGCCTTGGGAGGGGCGCTGAGACAGGGCTGGGCCAGGGCGCTGGACAAGCTTGCCAGGGTGACCTTCGCAAGCAGCCTGCCAGCTGTCTGCCTGTTCTGTCGCAGCCCCTGGAAACAAGCCGGAGCTGTATGAGGTGAGTGGCGGGCACCTGCCTGGCGGCGCTGGCCAGTAGTCTTTATCTGCGTGGTCCTCACCGGGACCCCACAGCCACTGTGGTGCTGCTGGCCGACCCTCCGCCCTGTCTCCCCAACAGGAAGTGAAGCTGTATAAGAATGCCCGTGAGCGGGAAAAGTGAGTCCAGCACCCAGGCTGCCTGCCTCCCCCATACTGAGGGTCAGAAGGACATGGGGTCGGCCCAGGGAAACGGGTCCCAAGAAGCCTCTGCCAGGGGTGGGGTGAGAGGGGCAGCCAGACACGGAGCTCTGCCTCAGCGGCACCTTGGGTAGGACTGGCACCCTAGGCTCCGGGACCTTGGCTTCCCTGCCGTGGCGGCCGCATCTGAAGGATGCGCCCCCTCAGGTATGACAACATGGCAGAGCTGTTCGCAGTTGTGAAGACGATGCAGGCCCTGGAGAAGGCGTACATCAAGGACTGCGTCAGCCCCAACGAGTGAGAGCCCGCTTCCCTGCACCACCGACCCGTACTTGGAAGCTTGTTTCTGCCTTCCAGGGCTGGGTGCTCAGTAAGGAGCGGGGGCGGGGGTCTGAGGCCCACCCAGCGCACGGAGGGTCGCTTGGGTGCTGGCGGCCTTGGTACCATCTCGGGCAGGGACGTCCTGGCGGCAGTAGCCCAGCATTCTGGGGGGAGGGGAGCCCAGCGCCCTGGCGGCAGCATTCTGCCCCAGCTTTGCTACCTGGGGCCTCATCGGTGCAAAGGCATAGAAGGCGAGCAGGGTGGCACAGGCAGTCAGTCCGTGGGGTGCCGCTGGCCAGGCCTGGCAGCCAGCTGGTATGTGGGGCCTTTGTTCGGTGCAGCAGCCCCTCCCCCATAGGACCACGAGCTGTCAACGTGGAGGCACGGCCAACATGGCCCGAGGAGCGGGCACAAGGGGTCTTGCTGGGCCTCTGCCTGGTGTTGGGCTGGGGGCCAACCTGCACAGTCCAGGCCAGGTCCGTGTGGCAGCCATATTTTGGCCGTTACCACCTCCCGCCACCTTCCAGAGTTCTTTTTTTTGTATAAACCAAGTGGGAAGGCTCGGTCCTCGATGGCTAATCCCTGGCCCTTCACCCAGCCCTCCGTGTGAGATGCCACCTGTCTGGAAGGGCGGAGGGAAAGCAGGATGTGCCAGGCGGCGCTGGCCTGGCGCTGAGGGCGGCAGCCTGACCCTTCCCCCCAGGTACACTGCGGCCTGCTCACGGCTCCTAGTCCAGTACAAAGCTGCCTTCCGGCAGGTACAGGGGTCAGAGATCAGCTCCATCGATGAATTCTGCCGCAAGTTCCGAGTGAGTGAGCGGCCCCTCCACCCTGAGGGGCGGAGGTGGGCGTGGGCATGGAGGCCATTGGGCTGGGGCTGGGCTGCCCCGCGAGGCCCAGCACCGTGTGCCCTCCCTCAGCTGGACTGCCCCCTTGCCATGGAGAGGATCAAGGAGGACCGGCCCATCACCATCAAGGACGACAAGGGCAACCTGAATCGCTGCATTGCCGATGTGGTCTCGGTGCGGAGGCGGGAGGGCCGCGTGCCCACAGCCCCGCGGTGCACAGAGTAGCTGGAGTGGGGGGCGGGCAGTCCTCCTGGGCAGCGTCCGGGAAACCCCCTGAGGCCCCTGCCATCCCAAGGCCCACGTGGGATGTGCCCAGGGCTCCCACCCACTGACCGCTCCTCAGCTGCAGGGTCAGGCTTAGGGCCCACGTGACCCCACGGCTGAGGCTGCGGAGGGGGAGGGCCGGCTGGTGCTGCCCTGGGCCCGGCCCTGCAGAGGACCAGGCTGGCGGGGGTCTTTGCCGGGGGCCCATGTCGTCTCACACACACCCTTGCCGCCAGCTCTTCATCACAGTGATGGACAAGCTGCGCCTGGAGATCCGGGCCATGGACGAGGTGCGGCTCCCGGGCGGTCGGGGGTGGGGGCAGGGGAACCAGGGTCGGTGTCCAAGCCGGTAGTGTTTCTGCAGATCCAGCCCGACCTGCGGGAGCTGATGGAGACCATGCACCGCATGAGCCACCTGCCCCCTGATTTCGAGGGCCGCCAGACGGTCAGCCAGTGGTTAGTGTCCCCTGCTGAGCCGCCTGTCCGTCGCAGCCCCGTAGTCCCCCACCTGCCCCAGCCCAGCTCTGTGCTCTGTGCCCCACAGGCTGCAGACCCTGAGTGGCATGTCAGCCTCAGACGAGCTGGACGACTCCCAGGTGCGCCAGATGCTCTTCGACCTGGAATCAGCCTACAACGCCTTCAACCGCTTCCTGCACGCCTGAGCCCAGCCTCCCTACCCCCACCTTCTGCAACGGTCCCATTTCCCCCGACGTCTGCAAGCGTTTTGCCATGCACAGTGGCCTAGAGCCCGCTCCCCCAATAAAGATGCTTTCTGACCTCCCTGCTGCTGTGGGCGCCCCCCGCCCGCCCCAGGCCCGCCCTGCCTGTTTGTCTGCCCTCTGGGCCTCGGGAGCACGCAGCCCATTCATCAGGGAAGAGCCTCAGTGGCACTTTAGACGCAGCGCCTTCCCTGGTGGGCACGGCCTGGCAAGCCAGCAGGGGTGCGCCTCCCCGCAGGCCAGGTAGGCTTGCATCTGCCTGCCACACCTTCCCCCACCTCTCAGCTGAGAGCTTTAGGCAGCGCGGCGGCCCAGCTGGCCAGGTCGGCGCAGAGCCTGACACCCTTGCAGCAGGGCCCATCCTTGTGCGGTGGCTCACAGGAGCGCCGGTTGGTAGCTCACAGTAGCACAGCTTGTCCTCCTGCCTGCCACCAAGGGTGTCCCTCACCCGGGAGCAAGGCCCAGCCGGCAGACGCCACGGGAGCCCCAGAGCTGGCCTTGCCCAAAGCCTGGTGGGGAAGCAACGCCTGCTCCAAGGCCTTGTGCCGTCAGTGCTGGAAGCTGCCTGGCCCCACGGGGTTCATGTCTGCGTCCTCATCCTCTGGGGCAGACAGCAAGCAGCAAACCAGAGACCAAGGCTCTGGGTTCCAGGGGGGTGGGTTCCAGTTTTAGCAGCTGTGGTGCTGGGATAAGGGACACGCCAGAGTTTCATCGTAGCATTTTCTCTTAGTGGTACTTTGTACCTGGCTTCTAGAGACAACCAAATAAAGTGTGTGGTATCTTGAGTGGTGATGGAGCAGGTCCAAGGCTGCCATTGCATACGGGGTGGTCAGGAGCAGCTCTCAGCGTTGAACAGAAGGTCCGGGAGAAGTGAGCAGGGCTCCCTGGGGAAGGAGGAAGGGTGTGGGAAGCCGGGTGGGAAACGGGGCTGGAAGGCGGGTCAGGACTTGGGATTGTACTCAGGAGCCCCAGATGCCAGTGAGGAACTCAGAGCAGAGGCCCTCATCTCTCTGATGTGTTAGGGGGAAGAGCAGAGTCAGCAAGTGAGGGGAGAGACCGTCAGCTTCTGGGTGTGGACCGTGCTGTGTGTGGCGCCCACAGTCTGCTGGACGCAGCGGTGGAATGAGAACTCCGGGGTTACACCAGGCTTGAGCCTGAGCACCTGGAGGGGTGGAAACTCCTATTGAAATGTGGACACCTGGGGAGGAGGGGCCCTGCGTGCACGGGCTGAGCTGGACTTGGCTCTCTGATGGTCAAGGGGGACTGTCAAGTGCGTGGCTGGACACCAGCGGGTGGAGTTCCATAGACAAGGGTGAAGACTGGTGTCTGGGGTGAAGGCATGCTATCACGGGTGGCAGGAATTCTACCCGAGGGGCAGGACTGGCGCTGCATCAATGCAGGAGCTGAAGAAGGGGCGACCGGGGCCTGGGGAGGAGACCAGAGGCCCAGGTGTGGAGGACGGTGAGCTCCAGGGCGGACCGAGCTGAGGAAGAGCCCTGCCGAGTCTGGCCCGCGGGGCTCTCGGTGACTTTGACAACAGTGTGGGTTGGGGTGAGGCTTCAGTGGAGCCTGGGAGAGGCCACCAGTGCCTGAGTCCCCGCGACCTGCTGTCAAGGGAGCTGAGGGGGCAAAGGGCCAGGGAGGGTTGTTTGGGTCTATTTTAATTTTTTATTGCAATGAAATATGTAAAACATGAAGTTGGCCACCTGAAACATTTCTGGGTTCAGCGGCATTGGGTGCGTTAACCACGTCGTGCGTTCATTGCCACCATCTGTCTGCAGGATCCTCTCGTCTTCCTAAACTAGACCTGTCCCCGCTAAACAGCTCCCTATCCCGCCCAGCCCCTGGCACCAGCCATTCTACCTTCTACCCCTGGATTCTGACGACCCCCGAAACCTCGAAGCAGGAATGGAATCACACAGAATTCGTTCTTCTGTGACTGGCTCATTTCGCTTAGCATAATGCCCTCAAGGTTCATCCATGTTTTAGCAAGACAGGATCCTTCCTTTTCACGTCTGAGTAATATTCCGTGGTGTGTCTAGACCATATTTGTTTATCTGTTCACCCGCTGATGGCCTTTGGGCTGCTTCCCTCTTTGGGCTTCTGTGAATATCCTGCGACGAATGCGGGTGTCTGGCGCTTGCTGGATGACGGACTGATGCAGGAGGGGCCTGGGGATAAGCCCAGCGCTGGCGGGCGACAGGCAGATGTGCAGGGGAGTTGGTGACACACTCTGCGGCTGCCCTGGGCTAGGAAGGGAGGGCATGGGTAAGTGGTTGGGGGAACACGAAGCAGGGAAACGTGGGCCCACGCAGGGGGGTGCCGAGGCCCGAGGGGGTGCCAGCTGCGTGCCAGGCCTCCACCAGGGGACCTGAACGGCTGGGCTGAGACCTTTTCCCTGAAGCTAAGCAGGCCTTGAGCAGTGGATGACCTGAGGCAGCAGCTTGGTGCCAGGCTCAGCTCCAGCCAGCCCCGGCCCTGACAAGGTGGGGTAGGAAAAAGGCCAGTTTGGGCCCAACAACTGGGGGTGGGGGGTAGCCCAAATCTTTCCAGCTTCCCTCCTCATTGACTCAGGGGTCCAGGAGTCATCTGAACCCCTGGCAGACTCTTCCCATCCCCTCCCCTTGCCTGATACCCCTTTAGGCCCCACTGAGGTCACACTGCAGTGCCACCCAGCATGTGTGTGGGTGAGAGGGCAGGAGCCACACCTGAACTCGGGCCCAGGACACCGTCCTCAGCCTGAGGCCCCGCCCTGGGTGGCACAGGATGGTGGGGACAGAGTCCTGGGGCCCGAGCTCCCAGCTCACCTGGAGCCTCTCCTCCCCCACCCCAACCACGCCCCCTAGGGACAGGGTCAGGGTCAGCAGTTGGTCCAACCAGGTGTGGAAGGAGCCACCCACACACTCCCTCTAGAAGGCAAGGCTGCCCCGAGACTGGGGTTGGCTAGCTCCCTGGGGTCTGCCCCTTTCCCCAGACTGCCAACTAGGCAGAGATAAGGCCTAGAAGTTCAAAGGCCGGAGCAGGAGGCAGCAGGGAGGGGCAGGGCCGGGAGCCACAGTTCTCCCCCTCTCCCTGAGCCTAGTGACCCCTTCCTGCTTCCTGCTGCCCTCAGGGCCCAGGAGCCCCTCACTGGCCGGTGAGCTGGGGGGTATGGGCAGGGCGCCCAGCCTCCTCTTTGCTCTTGTTTGTGTGGGGCTTTGGCCATTTCCTGGGGAGTTTCCCCTGGAGGGTTTGGTGAGGGGCACATGACTCAGCCAGCACCTTATCTCAATTCCCTCGGATTCCAGCCCCCGCAAGAATTTCAGCACAGAATTCCATCGCAGCTCAGGACCCCACGCCCAGGGAGGCCCTCGAAGGCTCTGGGGTGTCTAAGTTGCCTGAGCCAGGGGGCTGGGGGGGCCCTGCTGGGGATGCTGCAGGGAGGGGAGTGGGGCGGGGCCGTGTGGGGGCTTTCAGGTGGGATGTGGGGACCGGGCCTGTAGTGGTGTCTTGGAACCTCTGCGCCAGGCCCCCTTGGCTTGGGGGCAGCTCTCAGAGAGGGCCCCGGGAAGCAACGCCCCCACTGAAACAGAGTTCCCCTAAAACCGAGTTCCTCTGCCAAGTTCCTCCTCAGCCTCTCTATGCAAACCTTGTTCCCTGTCTTGTCTGACACCTGTTCCCCTCAAGACTGAGGAGTACCAGAAAAAGGGGGGGGATTGAAACTGAGCAGGACCCTGGGGGGCCTCCTGAGTACAAATCCTTCCCTCGTCCCCCGTTTCTTGTTTGTAGGAAACGGGCTTCATTCAGCCCCCTAAGACCTTCCCTGAGTTCCAAAGGGCAGGTTCAAACCTTTGCTAATCAGGGAAGGGAGGGGATGCAGAAACAAAGGAGGGGCAGTCAAGAAACTACAGCCTTGGGGCAAGGTCCTGGCTCCCCTTGGAGCTCTCCTGCCAGAACTAAGGCCCCCACCCAGGTGGAAGATGGCGACTACCAGCTGGGACCCCAGAGCACCGCCGAGAAAGTCACATGCCCTGCTGCCCTCACCCCAAATTTTGCCTATTAAAGGCTCCCCAGAAACCATCGGGGAGTTCAGGGTTTTTAAACACGAGCCACCCGTTCTCCTTGCTCGGCCCCCCAGTAAACCCGTCTCTGCTCCAGACTCCGACGTTTCGGTTTGTTTGGCCTCACTGTGTGTCGGGCACACAGACTTGCATTCGGTAACAAGATCCTTGCGGGAGCAGAGTGGGTGGCCGGGGGCCACAGCTCAGTGGGCCGCCCAGTCCAGCCCGGGCTCGCCCCCCGGGGGCAGCAGCACCTCGCTCGCCCGCTCGGGGAGGACCTGGAATGGTTAACCTGCGACACCTCCAGCAGCCAATCACAGGGCCCCGCAGGAAATGCCTGGAGAGCCTCGCCGGGGCGGGCGGGTCCCAGCCCAGCCCAGAGTCTGGCACCAGGCAGCCCACGGGGCCCGCAGCCACCCAGGCGACCATGGCCTCCCTGGAACTCAGAGCACCCGGGGGCCGCAGCTTGGCTGGCCCGGCCGGGCCCAAGCCGGGGCTGCTGCTGGCCTTGCTGGCTGTGCTGGCGTTGACCGGGACGGCGACCCCACCTGCCCGTCTACTGACCCTGCTGTCCTCAGGCCGGGGTGTTCTGGATCGCAAGGCGCTGGGCAGCCTGTTAAATACACTAGCGGTCCGTGTGCATTGCGCCGACGGGCCGTGTGGAAAGGTAACGGCCCCACCCGACGGGTCCCCCGGCCCCAGCCCCAGCCCCAGCCCGCCGCTCCACCCCGAGGGCCGGCGGCAAAGGGCTCGGGCAAACTCCAGGAGGCGGGCCGAGTGCAGTGGCCTGGCGCTCGGGCGCTGCCTGCAGGCCCGAGCCCACCTTCCCCGACTCCGCATTCAGACCCACCTGCCCTCCCTGTTGGTGGGACGGTGGCGTGTAGGGACCCGCGGCTCCGGGACCCCAGGGCTGCCCCACCCCCACCCCATCAGCCCCCAGGCCAGCAAAGTGGCAGTGGTTCCAGGAAGAAACCACCCTGAGGTGGCGGGACCCCTGTGTGTACGTGTGTGTGTACGTGTGTGTGTGTGTGGCGGGGGGGTGCGCGTATGCGTGTGTGTACGTATGCGCACGCGCCGTCCTGTCATTGGGGGGGGGATGGTGGGGAGAGATGGTGGGGAGAGCACGTGAGTGAGCAGGTGATGGAGGGGGGTCGCTGTGAGAGGGACGGAGAGGATGGTGGTCCCTGTGTGAGGCCCCCGCAGGGAAGGGGGCGGCTCCTGGGCCACAGATACCTGGCCCCCGCCCACCTGTCTCTGCCCACAGTGCCTGTCTGTGGAAGACGCCCTGGCCCTGGGCAGGCCTGAGAAGCCAGGGCTCCACTCCGCTCAGGCCCTGGAGCCCAGGCACATCGCCCGCCTCAGCGCTGCCGCCGCCCTCTACCTCAGCAACCCGGAGGGCACCTGTGCGGATGTCCGGGCTGGCCGCTGGGCCTCCCGCGCCGACCAGCTCCTGGCCCTGCTCGAGAGCCCTGAGGCCCTGACCCCAGGCTTGACCAGGCTGCTGCAGAAGATTCAGGCCCAGGCCGCTGGCCGGCCCACTTCTGCGGAGGTGGGGGCCCGGGCGGGCTGGCCAGGGGTGGTGGGTGAAGAGGAGCCAGGAGGGATTGGGGGGAGGGGGACCCCTTAGGGGGTTGGGCCTCAACGCCTTTCTGGGCACTTGGGGGAGTCTGGGCTGGGGGAATCACAAATGGACGCCCCCCACTGAGTGGGGCAGGGCTGCAGGAGCCCCAGGAGGGGCCCTGACCCTGGACAGGGTCTGAGAAAGCTCCCGGGGCTACAGGGAGGGGCCCTGGGGGGAAGCTGGGGGCCTGGACCCACTGGGCCAGGAAGGGGGAGGCCTGTGGTACCAGGGAGGGGCCCCAAGCAGGGGAGGGGCCCAGCCCAGGTCTGAGGTGAACAAGAAGAAGTGGTGCTCCCAGGAAGCTGCTCCAGAGTCACTGGAGTCCAGGGGGCACCAGGGGCAGTGGCAGAGCTAGAGGCCAGGAAGTCCACACTGCCAGTGAGACTGAGGTCCAGCTCCTCCCCAGGTCTGTGTAGGCCTGCCTCAGCTGTTGGAGGAAGCAGCGGGGGTGGGGTCTCCCGGCAGCCCCGGCCCAGTCCTGGCTGCCCTGCTGGACCACGTCAGGAGCGGGTCCTGCTTCCGAGCCCTGCCGACCCCTCAGTACTTCGTGGATTTCGTGTTCCGGCAGCACAGCAGCGAGAACCCCAACATCACACTGGCTGGTGAGGCCTGAGCTGGGCCACTGGGCAGGGAGTGCCCTGAACCCCAGCATCGGTGCCCCTGGGGAGTGCAGGGCTGGAGCCCACACAAACTTTGTCACTCTGTCCTCCCTGCCAGAGCTGGAGGCCTTGATGCAGCACCTGGGGGTGGGCGGAGAGACCGAGACCCATGGTGACCACAGTGACCACGGTCATCGGGGAGAGGGGGCCAACCGCCAGGGCCCTGTGCCCCCTGCCACCCCCAACAGCAGCTCCAGCATGTGGGACACAGTGAGCAGTCCATGCGCCCTAGTCTTGGAGAGAGGTGGGGTCCCACCAGTCTGCTCAGGTCCCTGACCCCCAGGCCTGTCACCCCCCCAGGTATGCCTGAGTGCTGGAGATGTGATGGCTGTGTATGGGCTGTCTGAGCAGGCTGGGGTGACACCGGAGGCCTGGGCCCAGCTGAGCCCTGCCCTGCTCCAGCAGCAACTGAGTGGGGCCTGCAGCCCCCAGCCTGAGCAGCCCACCCAGGACCAGCTCAGTCAGGTGCAGAGTGAGTGCCCACCTCCCCAGCTGTGCCTGGCTGTGCCCAGGGGCCTGGCAGCATGGAGGAGGAACCGAAAAGGGAGGAGGAAGTGGCCGCTGGGTTTGGGAGGGGCGGGGAGAGCTGGGCCGGGGCTGGCGTAGAGGGGTAGCAGGGAATATGGGGGCCTGAAAGGGAAGAGGATGGGGTTTCGAGGCCGGAGGGCTAGCAGGAGCGGCCCTGGCGGGTCTTGCTCGCTCCTGGACCCCACCTGGACACCCTTCCCCGGGAAGCGGGGGCTGGGGGGCTGAGGCTGTGTCCCCCCCCAGGGTACCTATACGGCTCGCTGGCTACACTGCTCATCTGCCTCAGCTCCGTCTTCGGGCTCCTGCTGCTCACCTGCACCAAATGCAGCACTGCTACCCACTACATCATCCAGACCTTCCTGAGCATGGCTGTGGGCGCGCTCACAGGCGACGCCCTTCTGCACTTGATGCCTCAGGTCGGCCCCCAGCCCGCCAGGACCCTCCCTCCCCCACCAGGGACTCGCCTGCCCAGAATTCCTTCCAGGCACACCCTCCTGGGACCCTTCCCTGACCCCTAACCCCTAGCTCCTTGTCTGCGGGGAGGAGGCCCTGGGGCAACTGGCCCAGCGCCCTCTGCCCCCCAGGTGCTGGGGCTGCACGCGCATGATGGCGAAGGCCTTGGCTCGCAGCCCACCTGGCGCCTCCTGGCCGCGCTGGGTGGTCTCTATGCCTTCTTCCTGTTCGAGAGCCTCTTCAACCTCTTGCTACCCCTGGACCCGGAGGTCAGGTGCATGGGGGCTGGACGCGGTGTGGGGAGGAGGGGGGAGGCGTGGCGGACCCTGAGGCGCTGTCCCCGCAGGACCGAAAGGACGGGCCCTGCAGCCACGGCCACAGTCACGGCGGCCACAGCCATGGCGTGTCCCTGCAGCTAGCGCCGAGCGATCTCCGGCCTCCCAAGCAGCCCCACGAGGGCTCGCGCGCAGACCTGGTGAGCTGGCTCTTACCGGACGTCCCTACCCCACGCGGAGCCCTGTCTGCACTCCCAGCCCCCACTCCAAGGCTTCTGCCCCTGGCCTGAGCTGAGGACCTAGCTCCGCGAGCCCCTCCTCACCTCCCCGCCCAGAGGCTCATCTACGCGGACCGCATCCCCCCCCCGCGCCCCACAGGTGGCGGAGGAGAGCCCCGAACTGCTGAGCCCGGAGCCCCGGAGACTGAGCCCAGGTGAGCCCTGAGGGAGGCCCCGGAAGCACTGGGTGCCAGGGGTTCCGTGCGCGGCACCGGCGCGGGGTGGGGGGCGGGGGCGAGGAGGTGCGAGGCAGATGCCCACCCACGCCGGTCGCGCCCGCAGAGCTGAGACTGCTGCCCTACATGATCACGCTGGGAGACGCCGTGCACAACTTCGCCGACGGTCTGGCCGTGGGCGCCGCCTTCTCCTCCTCCTGGAAGACGGGGCTGTCCACCTCGCTGGCCGTGTTCTGCCACGAGGTGCCGCACGAGCTGGGTGAGCCGCGAGGGGTTCCAGCGGGGCGGGGCCTGCCTGGGGTGCGGTTGGTTGGTTGGCGGGACAGTTGGGAGGGACTATCGGAGCGGGGCGAGGTCTGTCGGGGGTGGGCGGGGCTCTCGGCCTGACCCCGCCCCTCCCGCCCCAGGGGACTTCGCGGCCCTGCTGCACGCGGGGCTGTCGGTGCGCCTGGCGCTGCTGCTGAACTTGGCCTCGGGGCTCACGGCCTTCATCGGCCTCTACGTGGCGCTCGCGGTAGGCGTCGGCGAAGACGGCGAGACCTGGATCCTGGCGGTAGCCACTGGTCTCTTCCTCTACGTGGCGCTCTGCGACATGGTCAGTGCGGAGTGCGGGAGGGGACTGCAGTGGGCGGCAGCTGAGCAGGAGCTCTGAGCTGACTTCTGACCCAGGGCCCACCTCCTCCGCAGCTCCCGGCCATGCTGAACGTGCGGGACCGGCGGCCCTGGCTCCTCTTCCTGCTGCACAACGTGGGCCTGCTGGGCGGCTGGACCGTCCTGCTGCTGTTGTCGCTGTATGAGGATAATATCACACTCTGATAGCCTCTGCCCCAGTCTCAGCCCTTGACTCTGGCTCCTGGCCCTGCACTATCTCAGCCCCTTAGAAACCGCAGCCACCCGGAGAGCCCCAGTGCCCATCTTCAATAAAGATACTTGTGCTCGGAGCCCAGCCTGCTCACCTCGCTGGGAGGGAAGGGTCTCCCACCAAGAAAGGTCGACAGGTGGGGCAGTATCTCTCCCCATAGCAGTGCCTGGTGCCTGACGAGGAGCCAGTATAGCTGAGCTCAGGGACCTCCAAGTAGCCATCCTCAGTCCCCTCATCTGTAATGCATGGCAAGAGAAGCCAGAGAAATGGGCCAGGGTCTGAGGGCCGCAGGGAGGACCTGGGATCCAATCAGGAGTCAAATTTGTTTGCTTGTAGCAGAAAAAACAAAACAAGCAGCAGCATTTACACAGGTGAGGGCTTGTTTCTCTCTCATGAAAAATGGGCCTGGAGATAATCAGACCAGGGTGTGTGGCAACCCTCCGTGAGGCCCGGGCCTCTACTGCTCTGCTCCACTGTCCTCGGCAGAAGTGTCCATCCTCAGAGTCCCCATGTGGTAGTTTCCTAGGGCTGTAGCACAGCCCACCACACACTGGGTGCCTTAGGACGTCCGAAATTTATTTTCTCCGAGTTCTGGAGGCAGAAGTCTGAAATCGAGGGGGCAGCAGGCTGTGCTCCTCTGAAGTCTCTAGGGAAGAATCTGTTATGTGAGCTTCTACTGGCTTCTTGTACTGGCAGCCCCATCACCCCTCCCACCCCCCAGCCTTGGACCATCCTCCAGCCCATCACTGTCCATTTCGAGCAGCTTTGAGCCACCACTTCCACTGACAGCGTCCCTAAATTTCCCATTGAAGAAGTGCGTCCACCAGGCAGGCCCACATCTGCTTTCCTGCTGGCAGCCCTACAACTTCCCAGTCCCTCCGCCCACCTTCTCCTCCTGTGTGACTGGAATGCAGCTGCACCCCACCCGCTGCTGCTCTCCCAGGACTGTGCTCCTTCAGTATCTCTGCCTCTCTCTGCACCGACCGCCTCTCTCCCACACACAAACTCTCATTCCTTTGTCAGGGCGCTTGCCACATGCCAGGCTCGAGTCTGAGGGCTCTGTGGCCACTGAGCTGTTTACCCATCACAGATGCCCTGCGCTGTGGGTGCCATGACTATGCCCATCTGACTTGGACGAGGAGAGTTAGTGTTCTGGCCACAACCCCACCTCTGCCCCTGCTCCCTCCTCTAGTACACCCTCAGCGTGGCTCTGGCTACAGTTTTTGTTATCTTTTTTTTTTTTTTTTCCATGCTATCAGAACTTTATTAGGTGGAGTTTGGGCAAAAGAGAAAACCTCTGAAGCAGTCACCCACCTGGTTCAGGACGACCGGAATAGAGGAGCCTTTGCTTGGAGACATGCTTTCACTGAGACAAAAGCATATCTTTGATTTTTTAAAAGGAGAGCTGACAGGCTGAATATCTCTGAGTGTGAATTCAGATTATTTAAAAGTGGTCAGCCAGAGGAAGGCAGGTCTCTGGGGCTGACAGGCTGAATATCTCTGAGTGTGAATTCAGATTATTTTAAAATGGTCAGCCGGAGGAAGGCATGTCTCTGGGGTCAAGACCAGAACAGAAGCAGAAGTCCCTGCTCTGTATGGAGACAAACAGGTACCACTTTTATGTTGGGCAGGGGTGGGGGTGGGGCGGGGGCTATATCTCTGCTATTCCCAGATCAAGATTTGGAGGGAGGGAAACATGACAAATGACAAAAGGACCAGTTTCTCAAAAATCGAGGGATAGGGCATCCCTGGTGGCGCAGTGGTTGAGAGTCCACCTGCCGATGCAGGGGACACGGGTTCGTGCCCCGGTCCGGGAAGATCCCACGTGCCGCGGAGCGGCTGGGCCCGTGAGCCATGGCCGCTGAGCCTGCGCGTCTGGAGCCTGTGCTCTGCAACGGGAGAGGCCACAACAGTGAGAGGCCCGCGTACCGCAAAAAAAAAAAAAAAAAAAAAAAAAAAAAATCAAGGAATAAAGTAATTACACGAGGACGAAAACTCAAATAATGGTTTACAAGGGAGCGAGGTAAGTCGTGATTCTTCATTGGTACCTGACCCCAATACCCAAACTGCCTTAAACCAGCCTGCCAGGGGGCTATGTATTAATAGAAGGCCTGAAGGGAAAAGGGGAATAGGGCGCTTATTTTGCTACAGCAAGAAGGGGCTTGAGTGGGGAGAGTAGCAGCTGGCCCCCACTCCCCCAAGACTTCTATCACATCTACAAATACATATAAACACATTACATAAAATAGCAAGTATGGGAGGCAGGCTCCCCACAAAGGCTCGGCTGACACAATTACACTTCGCAGGAATTCTAGGAAAGGGCGCGGGGCTCCTCGAGAAATGGGCTGCGGGTGTTCTCTCCTGCTCAGGGTAAGCTCTGCCCCAGCCTACCCCTCTTTTCAGGGTTCAGTTTTGTTATGACTTTTAAAGAGCTTTGCTGTGACTTAGGGGTCACACACCTGCCCAGGCATCCAAGTGACCCCTTTGTCCACCACTCAAGGGTCCAGATTTGAAGCCGTGTTGCTGAAATGAGCAAGTGAGCACATCTGGATGCAACATGAACACATATTCTATGCCATTTTCTCGGCTGTGACTATACTTTCTTGTTTTATTTCCTAAGATTCCGTTTCTTGGGACTTCCCTGGCGGTCCAGGGGTTAGGACTCCGCGCTCCCACTGCAGGGGCCCGGGTTGATCCCTGGTCGGGGGACTAAGATCCCGCAAGCCGCGCGGGGGGGCCAAAAAAAAAAATTCTGTTTCTAAATCCCAGACCTGTTCGCGGGTACCTAGGGCGAGTCCCTGCCAAGTGAGGAGAGGACTGCTTAGCTGTGCATGGTCCTGGCTCCAAGGCCCTTGAAGTGGGCGACTGTGCCAGGCCTCGGGAGGGAGCAGTGGGCAAGAGGCGCGAAAAGCGCCGTTCTGCGGGGAGGGGCTCGTAGAGGGACCGGCGGGACCACCGGCAGCTACGCGACCGCCAGTGCCAGTCAGGGCCGTGCGTCGTGAGTACGCGTGTTTTGGAGGGGGTGGGGGGGTCGCTCTGCGGGGGATCACTGAGCAGGGACGGGACACGGCATCTCCAGGAAGCTCTCCCTGGACTAGTCGGGCGTCCGCCACAGTAGCGGCACCTGCCGGGGCGTAATCTGGCGAGTGTTTATGTCCGGGGGTCCCTGCCCTCCCGGCCTCCACACTGCGAGGGCTCGTCTGGCTGAGCTGGGCTTCGGCACCCGGCAGGGCGCCTAAGACCTCGCCTCTTCCTGCGGGCGAGACCCTCAGCGGTGACCCCATTCTGAGGTCCTGGGGCGGGCAGGGCCCTGACCAGCGGCTCTGAGCCGCCTCAGCCCCCGCCCAGCTTCCAACCCGCTCCTGCGTTCGCCCGCAGTGGGACTCTGGATCTTGAGAGAGCTCGGTTTTCGGGGCTCCGGAGGCGGAGCCTCGAGGCCGCCCCAGACCACCAGGGGCCGCTGTCGCCCCCGCGGCAGCTGCGCCTTGGCGGCACTGCGCAAGCGCAGAAACACGGAACCTCGGCGCGCGGCTTCCGGGCCCTTCCGGACCGTGTTCGCTGCCGTACGGGTCCCCCGCCACCCGGCTCCAACTGCTAGGTGGGTGGCCGGCGGGCGGGCGGTCCTGGGGTCGTGCGCCGGCGGCCCGGCTCATCTTGTCGCCTTCCGGCCCTGTGCAGCTCGGGCTCGGCGCCATGTACGCCGTATACAAGCAGGCGCATCCGCCCACCGGCCTCGAGTTCTCGATGTATTGCAACTTTTTTAACAACAGCGAGCGCAACCTCGTGGTGGCCGGGACATCGCAGCTCTACGTGTACCGCCTCAACCGCGACGCCGAGGTAGGTAGGCCCGCTCCAACCGCAGCGCCACGCGGGAGGGTTGCCCGGTACAGACGGAGAGGCAGGCCAGACGGGCCCCGTGGTTGGTTGTGTCCAGAGCCTGTTCTCTTCGCTGCCACGTTCCTCCACCTCTTCCCACGCCTGGCGGGATCAGAGGCCTGCCCTGCGCGTCTCATTTGCTCTTTCGTCTTTTTAGCAAATTACGTGAACACCTGCTGTGTGCTAGGTGGTAGCGATGCAGTAGTGAACAAAACCTGCAAAAACTTGGGGCAGGAGGACACCCGCTGACCAAATGCACACGTGCGAACACACCTGTAGACACACTGCAGCCTGCAGAAGGGGCAGCTGAGGAAATGGAGGAGAGAATGAGTGATCAGAGGAGCCTGTTTTAGGCAGAGTAGGAGTTTGTTGGGGGAAGAACTTTCCTGGCAAAGAGAACAAGGCTGGGTGTAGGTGTGGGTCGGAGGTCGGTAAAGTGTGATGAACCCATCAGTAGAGGAGATACAGGGGTGCTTTGGTTGCCGGAGGTGTGAGGTTTGGTCCAGGGGGACTTCTTGCAGGAGGCGGCTTCTCATCTGTTCTTGAAGGGGGAGTAGGAGCCGGGAGTAAGAGCCAGGCGCAAGGATGGGGAGGGGGTAGGTTCCAGGCAGAAGGAAGGCCTGTGCGCAGGCCAGAAGTAATTGAGGGGGGGGAGGGGGGAGGGGTTGGACTGGGGTGCAGAGTGGAGGTGGGGTGGGAGGGGTTGTCGTCTGCGGGGCAGCAGGTGGACAGGGCCAGAGGGCAGCCAGGAGGACGCCACCTTCCTGGGGACCTACCTCAGGACATGGGTGTTTGTTTTGTGTTAAACGTGTGTACTGTTGTATTAATTCACACGTGACAAAGCAAGTGAAATATACAAGGATGTGAGAGCTTTGCGACTGAATACGTGTCATTAAAAAATCTTAGTTTAAGCTTTTGCGCTACAGCAGTTTTGAGGTCAGTACTTGGCTTTTGTCAAAATTTCAGTCAAAACTGAAAAAGAAATTTTGCAAATAAATATATATGGTTTCACACTGAACAGGAGGATCTTTGCTGTTACTAAATCTGAGACGGGTTTTCAGTCAACTTGCAGAGACAGGCTGGAAGTTTTTACATTGTTATGTGCTTTACAAACGGGTTCACAGCATCTTGGGAGGGGTCGGTGAGCGCTGCCTCAGAGCGCCACCGCCGGGGTGGCGCTCTGGTTCTGGCTGGGGGGGCGGACCACACGCTGCCGGCACGTCACATGCTGGAGGCGAAAGTGCCTGCGCCCCCCAGCAGGATGGGATGGAGCCAGGCGTGGCCTAAAGCTCCCCTCCTTGGAGGTGAGATTTGAGTGGGCCAGGAGGATGGTGTGGGGAGAAGAGCTTCCAGGCAGAGCCGAAGGTCCCAGGGCAGAAGGGGCCAGTGTTCCGGGACCAGCCCAGCGGCGGAGAGGGAGGGAGGAGTGAGCCGGTGAGAGCAGAGGGTCAGAGGGGTGACGGGCCAGGGGTGGGGCATTGGCACCGCGGCCGTCTGGGCCATTGTGGGAACTGAGTGGTGACTTGAGGCAGATGGGGAGTTAAGGTTTGGGCAGAGGAGCGAGCTGACCAGACGGTGTCTCCCAGGGTCGCTGTGGCCGCTGTGCGGAGGAGCAGCGGGTGCTAGAGGTGGCAGGAAGCGCCTGGGTCAGGACGGAGGGATGTGGGGTGGGCAGGGGAGAGGAGCCCAGGGCGATGCCGAGGCTCTTCAGGGTCGAGGCTTTGCCTGGGTTGGAATTTCGGTCTGAGCGCCTGCAGGGCACCTGAGAAGGGAGAAGGCTGCAGGGAGGGCGTAGGGACTGGGGTCAGGAGCTCATTTTGGATATCGTAGGAGTCACTTGTTGCTGCATCACAAGGTGCCCCAAAGCTCAGCAGCGTGAAGCAGCGGGCACTGCCTCACAGGGTCTCGGGGTGGGAAGCCGGGAGCGGCCCCGACAGGGTCTCTTGGGCTGCAGTGAGACGTCGGCTGGGGTCGCCGTCCTCTGAAGGCCCCACTGGGGTTGTGTTTTCTGCTTTCTTTCGAGGCATCGGTTCCTCACCGTGTGGCCTCTCCACAGGGCTGCGCACCACACACAGCCTCCCCGAGGACGGCTCAGTCTGCCGGGTTGGAAGCCCCATGTCTTTTGTAACCTGATCTAGAAGTGGTCAGGGCCCCGTGGACCTCCAGCGCAGGGAGCCGCTGGGCCCACCACAGGCACTTTGAGGTGCTCACTCCACAGCCGGAGTCGATGTCCAGGAAGGGTTGGGGTCTGCAGCCTGTGGGTGGTGTTTAGACGCGGTAGCAGCAGGTTGCGATCACCCCGAAGATGGCCCCTGGGGCGCCCCAGCATCAAGGGGTGGGACGAAGAGAAGAAGGCGTGGATGGGTCGGGACGGCTTGGTCAGGGAGGTGGCAGCCAAGCCAGAGAGTGTTCTGGCGGCCGAGGGAGGGCAGCGTTTGGGGACCTGATGCTGGCTCCCATGTTTCTGAGCCTCAGGTGGGTCCTGAGGCCTGGAGGCCCCTGGTGACCCCGACGAGGAAGTCTGGTGGCAGGCAGGGGTGCGGGCCAGTGAGGCCAAGAGCCTGGTGCAGGAGGAGGGTCAGCACCAGTGGACAGAGACAGCTCCCTGGGAGAGGTTTGCGCAAAGGGAAGAGAAGAAATGGAGCAGAAACTGGTAGGAAGAGCAGGACTTTTTAAGGGGAGTGAGACGGCACATTTTTCTCTGAAGGGAAGGAGCTGCCTGTGCAGGGCCCCCCGCACAGCCCACTCTCAGCCCACCAAGATCCAGGGGAGCTCGCATGCCTCTGAAGGGCTGTAAACGATTCCAAGAAGATCCTTGACAGACTAGATGCGGCTGCAAAGCCTGAATCAGATACTTCCCGGCCCTTCATAGGAAAGTTTGCCTACTCTTACACCAGAGAGTGGAGTGTGTGGGAGCCGGAGATGCAGTGCGGGCTGGGGGGAGTCCTCGGGGGGGTGAGCGTGTTGGGGGTCAGCCTAGTCACTGCTGTGGGACAGCCTGCCCTGGAGCTTCAGACAGCGCTGTCGCCAGGGTGGCACACCTGTGGGCGGCCGGGAGCTTGGGTGGCACAGCAGGGACCGTGGGGACGCCTGGCCTCTGCTCTGTGAGCTCTGGGTCCTGTCTGGGTGACTTGAAGGGCACGTCTCTCCCCTTTCTCTCCACGTGGCTGGCTTGGTTTTCGTGGCAGGCGGCCTTGAGGTAGTTGAGCTGCTTTCGTGGCCAGGGCCAGACCCTGGGGGCACAGCATCCCTTTTGTCACTGACGGCCCTTCAGAGCACCACCCCCAGCCCGGATTCAAGAGCGGGTGGGAAGCCCCCTCTGGAGGCTGTCCTCCGTCTGCTCCAAGGAATCAAGTGCGAGTGCAGGGGCTGCCGTGGTGACAGGAGGGAAGGAGAGAGTGGGGAGCAGATGGTGGGGGTGGGGCGTGTGTCTGGTCCCTCAGTCCTGGGGGAAGCAGACCCCAGGCAGCTGCGGGAGCAGCAGGTCTCGCTGCTTTGCAGGGCCGGGCAGCTGTGACCTTTGGGAGGAAAGAAAGTGGATAGCACTTCCTTGAAATTAAGCACGGTCTCAAGTAAATAGAAGATGTATCATGGATGGGAAGTCTCGATATTGTAGAGATGTCATACCCTCTTCAGATGAATCCAAAAACCATGTCCTTTTTCTCAAAGTTGCCATAAGATTTCTTGTAAGATTTCATAGTCTTGATTCTGAGATTTACATGGAAGAGTCAAATCAAGAATGCGTAATTTTGTTTATTTTTAAGAATTTCTAAAAAAATTAATTTATATTTTATTTATTTATTTTTGGCCGTGTCGGGTCTTTGTTGCTGTGCGCGGGCTTTCTCTGGTTGCGGCGAGCCGGGGCTACTCTTTGTTGCGTGCGCGGGCTTCTCATTGCGGTGGCTTCTCTTGTTGTGGTGCACGGGCTCTAGGCACGCAGGCTCTGTAGTTGTGGCGCACGGGCTCTAGAGCGCAGGCTCTGTAGTTGTGGCGCATGGGCTTAGTTGCTCCGCGGCATGTGGGATCTTCCCGGCCCAGGGCTCGACCCTGTGTCCCCTGCACTGGCAGGCGGACTCCCAACCACTGCGCCTCCAGGGAAGGCTGCATTATTTTCTAATTAGCTGGTACCTTTGAGGCCGCAACAGGTCTCTGTGGTGTATTACAATCTGGCTCCACTGAGCTTCCCCAAACAACACGGAGTCCTTGTAACCCTTTATCCTCTTGACCCCCACGCTTTGTTCTGTCGTCACAGGTTTTGCCCCTGCGTAGGTTAGAAGCTCTGCAGAACATTATTGCTGTCGTTAGCACTTCGGTTTTACATAATTTCGGACCCAGAAAAGTTGCAAAAGCACAAAGATTTCCTGCGTGCACTCACCCAGGGTCCCAAAGGTGAACATTGTGCCGTATCTCTGTCTTTTTTTCCTGGACCTGGAGGATAAGTTGCAGGCAGGGACCCCGTGGCTGCTAGAGGTCAGCATGTCACGTGTGTTCAGACAATACCACAGTCTCTGCAGAACCACAGGCCAGTGGTCGGAACCGGGATGCCGGTGCTGGTGTGGTTCAGGCCTGGTCACACCTGGCCAGCGCGTCCTGTGGTGCTCCTTGGTACAGTCCCTGGGTGCTGCCGCAGGTGGCTCGGTGGGGTGAGCAGCCCGCCAGCTCTCCCACTGGGATGTTGGGACTTTGAGACGGTAAGTGCCGTCTTACTGCTCAGACCTTCCTCTTCCAGTTTCAGCAGCAGTGATTGTGTTTGTCAGCGTCCATGGTGACGGTGACGCGACTGTGGTGCTTTTCCTGACCCCACCCTCTCTGCTACCTTCTTGGTGGGCTCTCCTTTCTCCCTGTATTCATTCCTTTCTTTATAACACCACAGGCTCGTGGATTCTTATTCTATTCAGTAGGTTGTAGCCTTTTTTTATCCTCTGGGGTCTTCAGCCTGAAGACCTTCCATTAGCAATTCTTGAAGAGTTTCTACTGTCAGTGAACTTGTTCCACTTTTGTTTGTCTGCAAACGTTTTTATTTCAACTTCCCTTTTTTTTTTTTTTTTTGCGGTACGCGGGCCTCTCCCTGTTGTGGCCTCTCCCGTCGCGGAGCACAGGCTCCGGACGCGCAGGCTCAGCGGCCATGGCTCACGGTCCCAGCCGCTCTGCGGCATGTGGGATCTTCCCGGACCGGGGCAGGTGGACTCTCAACCACTGCGCCACCAGGGAAGCCCTCAACTTCCCTTTTGAGGGATATTTTCATTGGGTTTAGAATTCTAGGTTGACTTTTTTCTTTCATCACATTAAAGCACTGGCTTCTGTAGTTTCTGTTGAAAATCAGTTTGTTTTTTAAAATGTTTACTTACTTTGGCTGCACCGGGCCTTACTCGCGGCACGTGGGGTCTTCGTTGCGGCATGCGGGCTTTTTAGTTGTGGCACGCGTATGGGATCTTAGTTCCCCGACCAGGGGTCGAACCAGGGCCCCCTGCATTGGGAGCGCGGGGTCTTAACCACTGGACCACCAGGGAAGCCCCTGAGTATGAGTTTGTATGAAGGTGTTCTCTCTTTCTGCCTCTGACCACGGTTACGATACTTGTCCTTGTCTTTGGTTTCCTGTCCCTCAGCTGCGACGTGCTTTGCATTTACCCTCTGCTTCGGGACGCGCTGGCTGGCCTTGAATCTGTAGGCCGATGCTTCTTAGCGGAATATTTTTGGTCATTTCTTCAGTTATGGGTTCTGTCCTTTTCCTTCCTCCGTCGTCCTTCTGTGTTGCCAGTGGTGCGTTAGACCATTTGAGTGTGTCCCTATGTCTCTTACAATGGATTTACGTTTTTACTCCGTGTCTTGCGTCTGTACAGAATCGCAGTTGGTCTCTGGGTCTTGACCTCGTGTCTGGCGAGGGGAGAGGCTGTCCAGGCCCAGTCCTCATTTCACATTGTAGTTCACGTGCGACACTCGTTATAGATTTACTGTGGATGACCTTTATTTGATTACGGAAGTTGTATTCTTGGGTTAGTAAGAATTTCTATCGTGAATGGCTCTAAATTTTAGCAAATGCTTTTCATATCCATTGGAAACAATACATGATTTTTTCCTTAATTTTGAGACTTTGGTAGCTTGTAGCAATGGGCATTCTTGTGGTAAACTGACTTCGTATGCTTGGAATAGCAACTTGGTTGTGGTGTAGTATCCTTTCAAGTGTCGCCAGGCTCACTTGGAGACACCCTCCTGCCCTGGGGAAGGTAGTCGGTAGGACACAGATGGGGCAAGGGCCATAGCCCTGTGTTGGGGTCACCGTCACGCCCAGTTCGGGCTCAGGGGTGCGCCCGGCATGTCAGCAGAGCCGGGGTTCCTTCTTCATAGCAATCACGAGTCATTGGCAGCTGGTGGCAGCCATGGCTGGGCCCAGGGTGAGTCTGGGGTGGGTTGGGGATGCACAGAGAGTGCTGTCCATCCTTTGACCCTGAGCGTCCCGTGTCGGGACGGCTGCTGGGGAAGCTGGGTGGGGAGCTTCCTGAGGAGGAGCCCTGGGGCGGGCTGGGGACCCCAGATGCCAGTGTGAGTCTGTGGGCACGGCCGTATCCAGCAGTGTCTGGTCGCACGCTCCACTGTGGCGAGCCCCGTGGGGCTCCTGGCTGCAGGGCCGGCCTTGGGTGGTCTTCTCCTGTCCCTCCATGAGGTGGGCCCCTCACTGTCCTCCCTCCTTCTCCCTCCTACAGGTGCCGACCAAGAATGACAGGAGCGCAGGTGAGTGAGCGCAGGGTGGCTGCCTGGCCACGCACCTGGGGGTTGGCAGCTGGGGCACGCGGCCCAGATCCCTACCCACTGGCTCTCCGCAGAGGGGAAGGCCCACCGGGAGCACCGGGAAAAGCTGGAGCTGGTGGCTTCCTTCTCTTTCTTCGGCAACGTCATGTCCATGGCCAGTGTGCAGCTGGCGGGCGCCAAGAGGGATGCCCTGCTCCTGAGCTTCAAGGATGCCAAGGTGGGAGTGGGAAGCGGGGGGCGGGGGGGGGCAGTGGGGGCGGGAGCCGGGCGGGGGGGGGGCTGCGGTGGGCGGGCCCGGTTCTGACCTGCCGCCCCCAGCTGTCGGTAGTGGAGTACGACCCGGGCACCCACGATCTCAAGACCCTGTCTCTGCACTACTTTGAGGAGCCTGAGCTGCGGGTAGGCCTAGCCCCGCCCCTGCCCCGCCCCACCCCTGCCTCGCCCCGCCCCCTGGCTCCCCGTGGGGTCCCCTGCCAGGGCCTGCCTGATGCCCCTCCCCTGCAGGACGGCTTTGTGCAGAACGTGCACACGCCGCGGGTGCGCGTGGACCCCGACGGGCGCTGCGCGGCCATGCTCATCTACGGCACGCGGCTGGTGGTCCTTCCCTTCCGGAGGGAGAGCCTGGCTGAGGAGCACGAGGGGCTCGTGGGTGAGGGGTGAGTGCCCGGGCAGGGGAGGCAAGGCGCTGCCGAGCCGGGGTTCCCTCCCTGTACCCCTCCCCAGCTGAAGCCCTTTGCCCCCAGGCAGAGGTCCAGCTTCCTGCCCAGCTACATCATTGACGTGAGGGCCCTGGACGAGAAGCTTCTCAACATTGTTGACCTGCAGTTCCTGCACGGCTACTACGAGCCCACCCTGCTCATCCTGTTTGAGCCCAACCAGACCTGGCCTGGGTGAGGTCCTGCGCTGCTGTGGCCATGGCTGTGGCCCTGACCCGGGGAGAGGCCCGCCCCAGGGGAGGGAGGGAGGGAGGAGCTGGGCGAGTCTCTGTGGGGCGGGACTGGGGACTGACGCGCTGTCGTGGTCCCAGGCGGGTGGCTGTGCGGCAGGACACGTGCTCCATCGTGGCCATTTCGCTGAACATCACGCAGAAGGTCCACCCTGTCATCTGGTCCCTCACCAGCCTGCCTTTTGACTGCACCCAGGCCCTTGCCGTGCCCAAGCCCATAGGTGAGGTGGGGCTGCTTGGAGGGGGTGGGTATGGAGAGCGCTGGGCCCCACCCACCAGCGTGTCCACCTCCAGGCGGGGTGGTGGTCTTTGCTGTCAACTCGCTGCTGTACCTGAACCAGAGCGTCCCCCCCTACGGCGTGGCCCTCAACAGCCTCACCACCGGCACCACTGCCTTCCCCCTGCGTGAGTGTCGGGGTGCCGGGGCCGAGGGGTGTGGGGGGGGAGGGGCGGGAGGCTGCTGGGTCTGGCTGACTCCCCACCACAGGCACCCAGGAGGGCGTGCGGATCACCCTGGACTGTGCCCAGGCAGCCTTCATCTCCTACGACAAGATGGTCATCTCCCTCAAGGGCGGCGAGATGTGAGTCTCCCACTCCAGGGAGCCCCGTCCTCTCTGGCGGGTGGTGTGGGTCCCCCACGCCAGCTCAGCGTGTCCCTCCCGGCAGCTACGTGCTGACGCTTATCACGGACGGCATGCGCAGCGTCCGCGCCTTCCACTTCGACAAGGCCGCCGCCAGCGTCCTCACCACTAGTGTGAGTGGGGTCTCGGGGGGGCGGCCCCGGGTCCGGACTGGGCCCCGCCCTCACCCCCGTCCTGCCTTCAGATGGTCACCATGGAGCCCGGATACCTGTTCCTTGGCTCTCGCCTGGGCAACTCCCTGCTCCTCAAGTACACGGAAAAGCTGCAGGAGCCCCCGGCCGGCACCGCCCGGGAGGTTGCCGACAAGGTGGGTGCGGGGACTGTGGGGACGCTGCCCTCCCATGCGGGGCGGCCTCGGGGGCTGCTCACCACCCCACCTGCCTCACAGGAGGAGCCGCCCTCCAAGAAGAAGCGCGTGGACGCCACAGCGGGCTGGTCAGGTGAGGGCCGTGAGGTGAGGGCCGAGGGCGGGGGCTGGACTGGGCAGCCAGGTGGGCTCAGGTGGCCTTTCCACATGCTGTAGGGGGCAAGTCAGTGCCGCAGGACGAGGTGGACGAGATTGAGGTGTACGGCAGCGAGGCCCAGTCAGGCACACAGCTGGCCACTTACTCCTTTGAGGTGAGCCTGGGCATAGAGGGGTCACCGCCTGCCGGCCCGCCTGCCCCGCCTGCCCGCCTGACCACTGCTGTGCCCGCAGGTGTGTGACAGCATCCTCAACATCGGACCCTGTGCCAACGCCGCCATGGGCGAGCCCGCCTTCCTTTCTGAAGAGGTGCCCGCTCGGGGGCGAGGTGGTGGGGGCAGGCTGCGCAGCAGGGAGCTGCCGTCCTCACCCCCCTGCCCGCCATGCAGTTTCAGAACAGTCCCGAGCCAGACCTGGAGATCGTGGTGTGCTCCGGCTACGGGAAGAACGGGGCCCTGTCGGTGCTGCAGGTGTGTGGGGGGCAGGGGTGGCGCCTCCTGGCGGGCCCGGGTGCGCTTGCCGACACCCCTCGTGTCCTTCCAGAAGAGCATCCGGCCCCAGGTGGTGACAACCTTTGAGCTTCCTGGCTGCTATGACATGTGGACAGTCATCGCCCCTGTGCGGAAGGAGCAGGTAGGTGCGCCCCAGGTTGGCGAGGCCTGGGCGGTGCGGGGGCCCAGAGCTGCCGCCCACCTGGCCCGTGTGTGGGTGGCCCAGAGGCTGCCGGTCCCAGCACTGGCTCTGACAATCTGCAGCTCAGGCGGGCTTGGCCACGGGCTTGCTCTGGCTCGGCGCTCCGGGCACCTGGGGCTGGGCGGTGGGATTCCTGCTCTCCGTCTGCCTTCACAGGAGGAGAGCACCAAGGGGGAGGGGGCGGAGCAGGAGCCCAGCGCCCCCGAAGCAGATGACGATGGGCGGAGACACGGGTTCCTTATCCTGAGCCGGGAAGACTCCACCATGGTGATGGGGCCCGCCCGGCAGCCTGGGGCGGGGGGGCCGCTGGTGGGGGCTGCACCTCACCCACCATCACCCACCGTCACCCACAGATCCTACAGACGGGGCAGGAGATCATGGAGCTGGACACCAGCGGCTTTGCCACGCAGGGCCCCACAGTCTTTGCTGGCAACGTCGGGGACAATCGCTACATCGTGCAAGTGTCGCCACTCGGCATCCGCCTGTTGGAAGGAGGTGGGCCGGGCCACACGGGCAGGCAGGATGGGGTCCGGGGCTGGTGCGTGCCGACTGCCCTTTGCTGACCAGCCTGTGTCCACAGTGAACCAGCTGCACTTCATCCCCGTGGACCTGGGCTCCCCCATCGTGCAGTGCGCCGTGGCCGACCCCTACGTGGTCATCATGAGTGCCGAGGGCCACGTCACCATGTTCCTGCTCAAGAGTGACTCGTACGGGGGCCGCCACCACCGCCTGGCGCTGCACAAGCCCCCGCTGCACCACGTAGGCTCCCTCCTCCGTCCCTGGGGCCGGCTGACCCCCCGCCCCCCCCACTGAGCCCCCCTATCCCCGCAGCAGTCCAAGGTGATTACGCTCTGCGTGTACCGGGACGTCAGCGGCCTGTTCACCACCGAGAGCCGCCTGGGTGGGGCCCGCGACGAGCTGGGCGGCCGCAGCGGCTCAGAGGCCGAGTGCCAGGGCTCAGAGACCAGGTGTGTGGGGGGCTGGGCTGCAGGCTGGGGCCGGGGTCCCTGGGGCAGGCTGCCCGTGACTGACGTGTCTGCTGGCCCCCAGCCCCACGGTGGATGACGAGGAGGAGATGCTTTACGGAGACTCGGGCTCCCTCTTCAGCCCCAGCAAGGAGGAGGCCCGCAGGAGCAGCCAGCCCCCCGCCGACCGGGACCCCACCCCCTTCCGGGCTGAGCCCACCCACTGGTGCCTGCTGGTGCGGGAGAACGGAACTATGGAGGTGCGTGGCGCCCCGTGTCCAGCGTGGCCCCCGTCCCCCGCTCGTGCCCCGCCCCGCCCAGCTAATTGCTGCTGTCCCCACAGATCTACCAGCTCCCCGACTGGCGGCTGGTGTTCCTGGTGAAGAACTTCCCTGTGGGGCAGCGGGTCCTGGTGGACAGCTCCTTTGGTCAGCCCACCACCCAGGGCGAGGCCCGGAAGGAGGAGGCCACGCGCCAGGGCGAGCTGCCCCTCGTCAAGGAGGTGCTGCTGGTGGCGCTGGGGAGCCGCCAGCGCAGGCCCTACTTGCTGGTGAGTGTGGCCCCGCCCGCCCCCGGGCTCTGCGCAGCCCCCGCCCCTGACGACCCGCCCGCCCCCAGGTGCACGTGGACCAGGAGCTGCTCGTGTACGAGGCCTTCCCCCACGACTCACAGCTCGGCCAGGGGAACCTCAAAGTTCGCTTCAAGAAGGTGCAGCGTCTGGGCTCTGCTGGGTGTGGGGAGGGTGTGGAGCAGGGGTGCGGGGAGGACGTG
The DNA here is from genome assembly GCF_963455315.2 of Globicephala melas. Lineage (NCBI taxonomy): Eukaryota > Metazoa > Chordata > Mammalia > Artiodactyla > Delphinidae > Globicephala > Globicephala melas. The sequence goes on along the minus strand of NC_083330.1, from coordinate 79,566,824 downwards.
GCCCTCACGGCCGCGGCGCCCCCCCAGGTCCCGCACAGCATCAACTTCCGAGAGAAGAAGCCAAAGCCGTCCAAGAAGAAGGCCGAAGGTGGCAGCGCTGAGGAGGGTGCCGGGGCCCGAGGCCGTGTGGCGCGGTTCCGCTACTTTGAGGACATTTACGGCTACTCGGGGGTAGGCTGGCGGCTCCAAGGGAGCCTGGGCTGCGGCCGACAGGGCTCCGGCCCCAGCAGCCTCCTCACACTGCCTGCCCCCAGGTGTTCATCTGCGGCCCCTCGCCCCACTGGCTCCTGGTGACTGGCCGGGGGGCCCTGCGGCTGCACCCCATGGGCATCGATGGCCCCATCGACTCCTTCGCCCCATTCCACAACGTCAACTGCCCCCGCGGCTTCCTGTACTTCAACAGACAGGTAGGGAGGCCCCATGCAGCCCAGCCTGGCTCTCTGACGCTCGCCGATGCTGCCCAAGCAGGACCAGGTGCTGGGGCCCCAGAAAAGAGGCCCTCAGTGGCTCGGGATGGGGGCACCCTGGAATGGAGAGTCAGGGGGTGTCCAGAGGGTGGTGGGAGCCAAGGCCCAGTTGGGGAGGTCGGGACTGGAGGCTGTAGCCCACAAGGGCACCCGCCTGGGCAACCAGGGTCCAGTCACTGCTCTGCTGGCTTGGACCCCAGCTCTGCCCCTTAGAAGCTGTGTGACTGGGTGAGATGCTCACCCTCTCTGAACCTGAGTTTCCTTACCTGTCACCAAGGTGTCAGCACTCTGAGGACTCAGTGATGGTGACGTGGTAGGTGCTTTGTAGGTGCTGGTGTGCTTACAACTGTGGGCGGAGGAAACTGGCTCGGGGCCCCGGCAGGGCACCCGTGCTTGTTTGTGCAGACCCTGGCGTGGCCTGTGTGTGTGCCGCCCACCCTTTGCCTGCAGCCTCCAGCACCCCCTGAGCCTGGCTCTTCCCTTGTCCCGGCCCAGACCACAGCTGTGGCCAGTGTCCCAGCCCTGGGCGAGCTTGGCTGAAGGGATGGGAAGCCCACAAAGCACAGGACAGTGGGCCGTGGTCTCTCCAAGGCCTTGCCTGGACGCTGCGGTCTCTCGCCACCCATTCCAGCAGAGCTGAGGGCTGACCCAAGGGAGCCCTTGGAGGCCTGGGTTCATCGGCTTGGCCTTTGGGGTGTGCCAGCCCTCGCTAACTCCCTGCCCCACCCAGGGCGAGCTGAGGATCAGTGTCTTGCCTGCCTACCTGTCCTACGATGCCCCGTGGCCTGTCAGGAAGATCCCGCTGCGCTGCACGGCCCACTATGTGGCTTACCATGTGGAGTCCAAGGTCTGACACCGCCCCCCACCCCACCGCACCAGCGACCTTTGGGGCCTGGGGGCCTGGCCTCTGGCATGTGACACCCTCCCCGCCCTCCCCCCACCAGGTGTATGCCGTTGCCACCAGCACCAACACGCCGTGCACCCGCATCCCGCGCATGACGGGCGAGGAGAAGGAGTTTGAGACCATTGAGAGAGGTGCGAGGCGCCCCAGGCTGGGCCCGTTCTCGGGGCCACCCTCCCTGACTGTCACCCCTTTGTCCGTGCAGATGACCGTTACATCCACCCTCAGCAGGAGGCCTTCTCCATCCAGCTCATCTCCCCGGTCAGCTGGGAGGCCATCCCCAACGCCAGGTGAGGCTGGGCCCAGGTCGGGGCTGGTGGCTGGCCTGGGCAGCTGTCCCGACCTGGGCTAGTTGTCCCGACCTGGGCTAGTTGTCCCGACCTGGGCTGCTGTCCCGACCTGGGCTGCTGTCCCGACCTGGGCTGCTGTCCCGACCTGGGCTAGTTGTCCCGACCTGGGCTGCTGTCCCGACCTGGGCTGCTGTCCCGACCTGGGCTGCTGTCCCGACCTGGGCTAGTTGTCCCGACCTGGGCTGCTGTCCCGACCTGGGCTGCTGTCCCGACCTGGGCTAGCTGTCCCGACCTGGGCTCCTGTCCCGACCTGGGCTCCTGTCCCGACCTGGGCTAACTGTCCCGACCTGGGTTAGCTGTCCCGACCTGGGCAGCTGTCCTGACCTGGGCTAGTTGTCCTGACCTGGGCTGCTGTCCTGACCTGGGCTGATGCAGGATCGAGCTAGAGGAGTGGGAGCACGTGACCTGCATGAAGACGGTGTCGCTGCGCAGTGAGGAAACCGTGTCGGGCCTCAAGGGCTACGTAGCCGCCGGGACCTGCCTCATGCAAGGGGAGGAGGTCACGTGCCGAGGGCGGGTAAGCGGCCGGCAGGGGGTGGGAGGCAGGCAGTGCCCAGCGGCCTGCACGCAGCCCCTGGGAATCACCCACCCGCCTTCCCTGACAGATCCTGATCATGGACGTGATCGAGGTGGTGCCCGAGCCCGGCCAGCCCCTGACCAAGAACAAGTTCAAGGTCTTGTACGAGAAGGAGCAGAAGGGGCCCGTGACTGCCCTGTGCCACTGCAACGGCCACCTGGTGTCGGCCATCGGCCAGAAGGTTTGCCCCTCTCCGCCCACCCCGGCACCCACCACTCACCGCCCACCACTCACCGCCCACCCCTCCCACCCCCCAGATCTTCCTGTGGAGCCTGCGGGCCAGCGAGCTGACAGGCATGGCCTTCATCGACACACAGCTCTACATCCACCAGATGATCAGCGTCAAGAACTTCATCCTGGCCGCGGACGTCATGAAGAGCATCTCGCTGCTGCGCTACCAGGAGGAGAGCAAGACGCTGAGCCTCGTGTCCCGGGTACTGAGGGGCTGGGCTGCACGGCGGGTGGGTGAGTGCTGCCCCAGGCCCACCCTGACGTCCGTCCCTCCCCTCCCCTCCCGTCCTTAGGACGCCAAACCCCTGGAAGTGTACAGCGTGGACTTCATGGTGGACAGTGCACAGCTGGGCTTCCTGGGTGAGCACGGGGGCTGGGGTCCCCGGGACGTCACTGGGGCTGGGGCTGACTGTGGGCTCTGTTCCCTAGTGTCCGACCGTGACCGCAACCTCATGGTCTACATGTACCTGCCAGAAGGTGAGTGCCCCCTCCACCCGCTCCTGGGCAGGGGGTCGGGCATGGGGCCGGGCAGGCAGTGACCTGAGGTCCCTCTGGCCCAGCCAAGGAGAGCTTCGGGGGCATGCGGCTGCTGCGCCGGGCGGACTTCCACGTGGGCGCCCACGTGAACACGTTCTGGAGGACCCCCTGCCGGGGGGCTGCTGAAGGGCCCAGCAAGAAGTCCGTTGTGTGGGAGAATAAGCACATCACGTGGTTTGGTGAGCGTGGGGCAGAGGGGGTTAAGGTGGCAGTGGGGTGTGGTGGGGGTCCACGGGGCTCACACCGTGTCCGCTCTAGCCACACTGGACGGTGGCATCGGCCTCCTGCTGCCCATGCAGGAGAAGACCTACCGGCGGCTGCTGATGCTGCAGAACGCACTGACCACCATGCTGCCCCACCACGCCGGCCTCAACCCGCGTGCCTTCCGGTGAGCCTGCCGCCCCCCGCCCCCCTCTCCCACCACCCCGCATCTGTCCCGACTCTTCACTGCCTCCGTGCCTACCCCCAGGATGCTGCACGTGGACCGGCGCGTCCTACAGAATGCGGTGCGCAACGTCCTGGATGGGGAGCTGCTCAACCGCTACCTGTACCTGAGCACCATGGAGCGCGGGGAGCTGGCCAAGAAGATTGGCACCACACCCGACATCGTGAGCTGCCCGCCGCCCTGCCCCTCCACGTGCCCCCAGCCACCACCCCCCCCCACCCCCTGCCCCCTGCCCTCACCCACCTCTCTCCCCACAGATCCTGGACGACCTGTTGGAGACGGACCGAGTCACTGCCCACTTCTAGACCCCTGGATACTGCCACTTTCCCCACCCCACTTTTGTACAAAGCACAAAGAAAAACATTTGTTTGATTTGAGAAGAGCATGTGGTCATTGCAGGCCCAACTCCAGGCCACAGTCACTCCAGTGCCCCCAGGTCTTTCTTAGGCCTCTGTGCCTTGGCCCTGGCCGGCCCCTCAGCCTGCAGTGGGGCGAGCTCTGTGGTCCTCCTGCCGGGGCTCCCTAGATCTCCAGGTACTCGTACAGCCCCTTGGTCTTGGGCATGAGGCCCAGGTGGACCAGGACTCGGACCAGGAGCGCAGTGATCCGCATCGACAGGGTCTCCAGCCTGGGACGGGGGTATCAAAGGGTCGCAGGTTGGTGGGGGGGTGGGCCCTGGCTACCCACCCTTCGGACCCCGCGCGCCTGCTCACCTCAGGGCCACTTCAAACTTGAACGACTCCCAGATGACCCTGATGTGGCGCAGGAGGCTGGCACCATAGGTGTTCTGGCTCGTGGCGCCCGCCAGGCGGCTCCAGGCCCGGACTGCGCTGCACAGAGACCACCGACCAACAGGCCATCAGCCCCGCCTCCGCCCCTCCTGCTGTGCGCACGCGCGGGGTAGGGTGGGGGTGGGCACCTCTTGGCCATGAGGAAGTAGCGGTCCACTGGGGCGCCCAGGGTGGTGTTGATGGCGCGCACGGTGTTGAGGTTGCGCAGCACGAGCAGCATGGACCGCGGCAGGGCCTTGAGCACGGCCATGACCTCCTCGAAGTGCTCCCGCGCCATGTCCTGCATGTAGGCCGCCTCCTCACGGCTCAGCAGGTGTGAGCGCCACAGCTGCCCCAGGCGCACAGGCCGCTGCATGAGCACCTCGGAGAACAGGAAGTAGTCTGGGGGGGCCTGAGCCAGGGCTGTGCCCCCTTCCCCGCCTCACACCCACCCCGGCCTCACCTTGCACCCCGAGCTCAGCCGCGTGCGCCTTCATGGCAGCCTCGTCCCTCAGAATGACGGCCCGCCACAGCTGGCACAGGGCTGACCGATCCCTGGGGGGGCCCAGCAATGAGCGGCGGGGGGGGGGGGGGGGGAGGCCGGCCTGCAGGGCGGGGTGTGGCCACCCAGCCCCCGCACCCCCAGCTTACTTCTCATCCAGGAACTGGTACAGCCCGTGGTCCAGCAGCACCAGCTGTCCCTTCCCATCGGGGCCTTTCCGCACCAGGACTAGGAACAGGGCGCGCCGTCTCACACCGGCGCACCCTGACCCCAGACCCGACTCCCACCCCCTGCGGCCTTTGCCTACCATTGCCAGGGTGGGGGTCGGAGTGGACGAAGCCTGTGTAAAATATCTGCTCGGCAAAGGTCTGGATCAGTTTCTCCGCGACCTGGGGACAGGCCAGGCCACAGGCCATCGTTCTGGGCCCACGGCACACGCACCCTCCCCCGCCCCGGCCCGCAGCACTCACGTCCCGCACTGCCAGCCCCATGGTCTTGATGGCCTCCACGTCGTTGACCTTGCAGCCCTCACAGAACTCCGCCGTCAGCACGCGCTGGGAGAGGACAGGTGCCTCAGCTCGGCAGGCCTGCACACCCCCGCCCAGGAGGGGACCCAGCCCACCTTGCCGGACACGTCCCAGTGCACGCGTGGCACCACGACATAGCGGAAGTGCTGCAGCTCCCGTGCACAGCGCTCGGCATTGCGGCCCTCATTCTCAAAGTCCAGCTCCTGGGCCAGGGTCCCCTTCAGGTCCTGGGGGCCACATGGGCAGCTGGAGGTCCAGGTCAGGAGGCGGCCCACCCCCGGCCCCCTCGGGCCCCCACGGTTACCTGGAGGACCCAGCTGAAGCCGAAGCTGGGGTGCATGAGCTCAACGAGCCGCAGCAGGAGCTCCAGGGTGTGGATGTCGCCGTCGAAGCGGTCCCGCAGGTCGATGTACTGCACCTGCACGGGAGGCTGCAGGGAGGACTGGCCACCGGCGCCCGGATGCCCCCCGCGGCGCCCCGCGGGGGCCCCGCGTACCTTCACGGCCACCACGGTGCCGTCGTGCAGCCTGGCGCGGTGCACCTGGGCCAGGCTCGCTGCTGCGATGGGCTGGTAGTCAAACTCCTGGAAGAGCTCGTGGGGCGGGGCCCGGAAGTCTTCGAGGAACAGCTCATCCACCTGGCAGGACAGCGGGGTGGGGTGGGGGGCATGGCTCGGAGCAGTCTGCGGCCGCTTCCTGCCTCCACGCTCCCGCGAGAAGGGCTCACCTCCCGGAAGCCCCGCGTGAGAGCCCTGTCCTCCAGCACCCGCAGTGTCTTGATGTACTCGGGAGGCAGCAGGTGGTTGAAGGAGCACAGCCCCTGGCCCAGCTTCACGTAGAGGCCCCCGTTGCTGATGGCCCCAGCCACCAGGGCGTCAGCCGCCCGCTGGTGACATGCAGACATCACCTCCAAGTACCCCGGGCTGTTCTGACCACAGGTATAGAGGGAAGGGATGGGGGCGGGCGGGCACCTCCACCTGGGCACCCCCATCCCCGCAGGCCGCAGGCCAGGACCAGCCAGGCCAGGACGCAGGAACAAACCTCCTCCACCCCTCGCAGGACGACATTTGTGCACCACCAGTAGTCCAGGGAGATCTGCAGGCCGACCCTCAAAGACCTGTGGGCACAGGCTGCCCTCAGCCCCAGCGGGCACTCGCCTCAGATCCCCGCCAGCACCCCGGACCGCTGTGAGCACCTGGCGGGGCTGCTGGGCTCTCGGGACTGCGTGGCCAGCAGGTCAGTCTCAGCCGCTGGGCTGTGGACTGGGCATCCTGCATCCACACCACCCCTCAGCCCCTGAACGTGCACCCAGGGGCGCCTGGGATGGGAACGGAGGCCTCGGGCCCTAACAAGCGGGCGTGCTCTTTTCATCCTTTGATAACACTTGTTACACAAGAAAATCCATCCACGAGCCAGCACAGCTGCAATGGCTGCTCCGTCTGTGGACATGCCCTCGCTCAGGCCCCCCTGCACCACTGGTCCTGTCTCCTCTGCACTCCGACTGGAGTGGACAGGAGCCCCTGGGGCTCAAACCCCAGAGCTGGGGCCTGCTCTCCCGGCTGAGGGCACAGCCCTGGGAAGTCCCGCAGGCCCAGGCCTTCTGGTGTGGGCAGGGGTCCTCGCTCACTCCCACGCCCCAGGCTACGGACAAGGCGGCCCTGGGTCTGGAGAAGGGAGGATCCAGGACCAGAACCCAGGCCTCCAGTGCCGCAGACCCCAGCCCCTCAAACCGTCACGAGCAGGGTGTGGGGCTCCTGCTTCTCGGGGCCCCGGTGCAGGCCAAGCCTCCGCCCGCCCCAGCATATCCTGTTCCAGCCCCTCCGCCGCGAGGGGCCAGGATGAAAAGGTGGGAAGGAAGAGGCTGCCGGATCCTGCACAGGCTTCCTGCCCTCCCAGCAGCTGTAGGGACCGGTGTCTTAGAGCAATGAGGTCAGCCCAGACTGAGTGCCACGAACTGGGTCTGTCCCACCCACCCCAGCCTGACACAGGAAGCAAACAGGGCTGTCTGTGTGAGGCAGGGTGAGCAAGGAGACAGGATTTCTCTGAGCACCCTGAGACCCAAAGAGGAGCTGCCCTCCTTCCTGAATAATTCGTCCAAAAGCTAATGCAAGGTCTGCACAGGAGTGAGGGTAGGGGTGCAGGTGAGGGCAGTGGGGTGATGGCTATACTCGGGGTGGCCTAGCTAACAGGTCAGTAAATTAGGGACAAGGGGAGCCGGGCTTCTCCCAGTTGGAGAAGGAGTTACAGACACAGAAAGGGAGAAAACCAGAATGACCCGTGTGGGAAATGGAAGAGCGGGTTTGCCGTCGATGGCTGCCCACAGAAGCAAACATATGGCCCTGGGCGTGTGTGCTCACAGCCACACACGCACGCACACCCGCAGCCCCTGTCCATGGAGGAGCCTGGGGCAGACAGCCCAGAGTGGCGAGCACACCGGCATCCTCACCGTGGCCCCCGAGCCCCTGCTCCATCCCGAAGAACCATCGGGAGACTGGCTGCTTCCAAGGCTGAGCCTGGAGTGACTGTGCTGCCAGCTGGAGTAAAATGCTCAAAGGACGGAGGGCATTGGAAGGGTTCCGAGATGCTATTGATAAAAGCCAGACTCACCAGCTCTGCTGTATGTTTGAAACAATTTACAGTCAGATGCTGGAGATTAAAAGAGAAGGGTCAGGGGCTTCCCTGGTGGCTCAGCGGTTAAGAATCCGCGGGCCAATGCAGGGGACACAGGTTTGAGCCCTGGTCTGGGAAGATCCCACATGCTGCAGAGCGACTAAGCCCGTGCGCCACAACTACTGAGCCTGCGCTCTAGAGCCCGTGAGCCACAACTACTGAGCCCGCGTGCTGCAACTACTGAACCCACGTGCCTAGAGCCCATGCTCCACAACAAGAGAAGCCACCGCAATGAGAAGCCCGCACAGCGCAACGAAGAGTAGCCCCTGCTTGCCGCCAACTATAGAAAAGCCCGCGCACAGCAACGAAGACCCAACAAACACAGCCAAAAATAAATAAATAAATGAATATATATTTTTTTTTAAAGAGAGAAGGGTGAGGGGGACTTCCCTGGTGCTGCAGCGGTTAAGACTCCATGCTCCCAATGCGGGGGGCCCGGGTTCCATCCCTGGTCAGGGAACTAGATCCTGCATGCATGCCACAGCTAAGAGTCTGCGTGCCGCAACTAAAGATCCTGTGTGCTGCAACTAAGACCCGGTGCAGCCTAAATAAATATTAAAAAAAAAAAAAGTGAGAGAAGGGTCCTAAAAGCCAGGTGGAGGGGCTCCTCCTATGAGCCAAACCCAGTCTCAGCAACTACACAGCACTGATGCTGAGTGAGAGCAGCCCTCGGAGTAAAATGTCCCCGTCCAGACTGACGCAAGCAAGAGGAAGGAACACGTGGGAGGACAGAGTTTTCCCTTATGGTGGAACACAAGCCCTCAGGGTGGATGGGACGGCTGAGAGGTAGGAATGAGCTCACCCGAGAAGTACTGGGGACGTTAAACTAGCGACGGAGGGGCAAGGGGCACAGGCACCCACATCAAAGGACAAGGGAAGCAAAGAGCGAAACAATGGGACAAACTGGGAGTAAACATCAGACAAACCCACATCAGGGCTCGGCAAAATTTTTCTTGAAAACGTTAGACAATAAATACTTTGGGTCCTAGGGGCAGCCTCAGGAGGGTGAGGGGGGCGTGGCTGCCGCTCCAAGGAGCTCTATTTATAGAACAGGCAGCACCTCTGACCCTTGTATTTGGCACAGGGCCAGAGTCTGCTGACCCCTGTTGTACAATATTATGGCCTATCTGCCCACAAACATGTCAAGGTCATCATGTGACGAAGAATTAACGTTACCCAGCTCCTGGGAGGTGCCTCTAAACCCATGAGATTTCCTGAGTGACGGCAGCATCGGAGCCGCATAACAGCCTTGACGGTTCACACCAGGGAGGGGCTCTGCCAGCCAGAAAGGACAACCACGGGATTAGAGTTCAGGGTCTTCAATCAATCAGGGCTATGAGATGAAACTCTGGACACCAAAGCTTGGGGGTGACCCACGTGTACTGTCAGAGGGGGATGAGAGGCGGGGGATGTGTCAGAGGACATGAAGTTCTGAGGCTAGGACCCTCCCAGACCTCACCTCACCCTGGGCATCTCTTCCTTTTGCTGATTCCAACTTTATCTTTCTGCTAAGATAACACCATAATCATAAGTACAGTATCTCCTGAGTTGTCCTAGGGAACTATCAAAACTGAGGGAGTCTGTGGGGACCCCCCCAATTTGTAGCCAGTGGTTTGAGGTGAGGGAACCCATGGGGACGCTGGAACCTGCAGCTGGTGTCAGACGCCCTGGGCAAGTGGGGGTCTGGGGGGCCATGCCCTGACCTCGAGTTTAGCCATGAGAGCTGAGGAGACAATTAGGACTCTTCCAGACTGGAGACTGACATGGGCCCAGGTGGGGTCCTGGGGCTGAAAAGGTGGTTACTGGGGCACCTGGTAACACAGGGTCTGAGGGTTAGAGGGTCACAATGTGTCAGCTTCCCGATTGTGGCTGTGGAGGAGAATGTCCTTGTTTAGGAAATAACTCAAGGTTTCAGGGGTAATGGGGCATGTTGACAACTTATTTGTCAATGTTTCAAAAAGAAAAAAGTTCTTTTATGTTATCAGTCCAACTTCTTTGGACATTTGAAATTGTGTCAAAAAGAAGCCCACAGGATTTTTAAAAGTTAAAATTAAGTAAGGGGTGGGGGCAGAAATGGACCCCGATGCCACCCTCCGCCACCCCAGCCCCTGTGAGTGAGCCTGGGCGTGTGTGGCGCACTCTGGTCTCCCCTCCCACAACAGGATCAGCCCCGCTGCCCTTGGGCGAGCTGGTCCTGAATTACTCACCACCCACGCTCCTTCCTTGGGCTCCTGCACGTACGTTGCCCTGTTACCCAGGACGCGCTGTGGGCCCCGAGGTCACCCTGCGCCCAGCCAGGGGTGCTCCATCAGGCCTGCCTGTCCTGGCAACTGTTAGGGCTGAGAGCTGACGAGACCGCACAGATTGTTGGGAAAATAGCTCTAGCTCAGCCTCTGAAAGCAAGCTGTAAAAATACCCTTTTCAGGAGGGAAGTGGAGAAGGCAGGGGTATACCGAGTCTGCCATGGGGTATCTAATGCTGGGAAACAGCAGTGCATACGCAGCAGCAGAAGGTGAGATGGCCCAGACCTGCTCAGTGTGATCTTCAGAACCAGGCTGCTTGGGGACAGTCCCCACCGGTCCTGTGCGGTCCCTCATGGTGGAAAGCCACAGGAGAGCCAACCCCAGGCTCTGCCCTCATCAATCTCTAGGCTGTGGAGACTGGGAAACCCTGCAGGACACAGAGGCCACTGCCTAGAACCTGCCCAGGAGGGCCACTGGGAACTCCAGGCAAACCCATCAAACAACCGCCCTGGAAGACGGCGCGGGTGCAGCCGCTGCCAGCGAGCTGAGGACAGAAGGCCTTGTTTCATCCCGAAGATGGAATGAGGTAAAGCGTTTGGCCATCTGCCCACCTATGGCTGCCACTGGCTTAAATTTCAGCAAAGCTCCGGCCAAGTGCCCCAAGTCCTTGGCATCCTGAGCCTGCCCTGGGAAACCGACCCAGGCTCCCAAAGGGCAGCAGGAGCTCAGAGCCGGCAGAGCAGGACACTTGCAGCGGCCTCCTCGACCAAGGTCTCATGTGAGCCCCCTCCCCAGGCAATCGTGCACCCCCAGTCCAACCATGGGTTTGGGTAAGCTGAAGTTTCACTCAATGCCAAGAACTAGCTCTCAAGACCCTGTGGCTGTAGGAATTCCTGGATCTGACTGGAGCAGGAATGCCTGCCCAAGCTGCTCCAATGGGAAGACCGCCCCGCACCCCCAGAATCCTGCCCCGGGAGACACAGGAGTATGAGAAACCCTTCTGCTTAAGGCGCCCTGGACGCCAATGACCAACAAGGCCCGTCACTAGTCCAGGACACCGGGAGTGGAGGCGAGAGGCAGTCCTCCCCTGTGAGCCCCCCCTGTGAGCCCCAAACTCTCCGTCTGGATATGCCAACTCTCCTTGGGAGTGGTGGGCAGCCCGAAGGGAGATGAGGCTGCGGAGGCCGTGCCCAGCGTGGATAGTGTGGGCCCCGCAGCGCTCGGCTGCCCCACCGGGCAGCACAAGAGATCCCTGGAAGGCAGCTTCAGAGTTCCCAGCAAAACCCTGCTGCCCCTCCCAACCCCCGCACAAGGCCCCGCACGCCTGTGGACGGGACGCAGTGGGGAGAAGCCGCCACCTTGCTGGCCCCCTACCTGCTGAAGCGCCCAATGCCGTCCACCATGAGCCGCATCCGCCTCCTCTCCTGTGGCTCAGCCATGAGGTACCTCGCCCCGAGGAGCAGGGGCACCCCCAGCACCGTGGCGGAGAGTGCCTTCTTCCACAGGGGCTGCGGTCTCGAGGGCCTGGAAGACGACAGGCGCACGGCCTGCGTTACTTCCCGTCTGCCCCGGCCCCTCCGGCCTTGGCTCTCCGGGCCCAGCCCACAGCCGCTGCAGCCTCACCAGGACCTCGGCAGGCAGCACCGACTCCGGACGCCTGTGTGGTCACCGCAGTGCTCTCTGACCTCCGGGTCCGAGTCACCTCGCCTGAGCCCCACAGCCCCCCAGACCCCAGGGCTCCAAGCGGGCTCCATCCTGCCCGCTGCCCACTCGGCCCTCCAACCCCTTGCTCCCGCTCTCGCTCTGGCCCGCCCTCCCCCACTCTCTGAGCCCACAGCTCTGGCCGAGGCCCAGGCCAGGACCCTGGCGGTGGGGCGGCCAGCGCACCGCACGTGGGAGCAGGTGCGTCCCGTCTTGCGGGTGGCGTAGAGAAGGCACGGCCCCCCAACGGAGGTCGCCCCTCCTGATGAGGGGCACAGGCCCTGGAGGGTGCCCGTGGCCAACTCACCACCTTGCAGGCGGTGCCCCGAGGTTTCTCCTGAAGAAGGCAGTGGGGGATGGCCAGGGCTTCAGCCTGCCCTGCAGCAGGGCCGAGTGGAAGTGGCAGAGCTGGGACTGCGAAGTGAGCAGAGGGCACAGGGTTGGCGGCGGGAACATGCCCCCCCGGCCTTACACAGGCAGGGACCAACCCCCCCCCCCCCCCGCCCCAGACACGTCACTGAAGAGCACTGGTGCTTCCTGGGCCCTCGCGTGTCTGGCGCGGGGAGGCAGAGGCTCCGCCGGGTTAAGAGCAAGGCTCTCAGGGAAGGGAAGGCTACGTGCATCTGCGCATGGGGCGTCCTCCTCGGAAGCCCCTCCACAGGCCACTGGAAACGCCCCTCGGTCCCTGCCCCTAACACTCTGCTGGGCCCCGAGAGCCCTCGTTTCCTATTTCCTGCTGCGGAGACCAGCGGCCTCCCAAGGAAGGGTCGAGAATGCTTCACCACACGATCAGAAAGGAGGCAGAGGGCCTCGGGGTGGCGCCTGCTCCGAAAGCCAACGAGGGCACAAGGAACCTGTGCTTGCTGAGCCCCCAGCGGCCAGACCCGGAAAGCTTCTGCCCGGAGGAGGGAGGGACAGGTAGAGAAGCCAAGTGCCAGGGAGACAGGCCAACATGCTGCGCTGTCTCAGGGGCCACGGAAGAAACATCACGGCTCCTCGACCCTCACTGGCAGCCTTGGTCTCCCAATCCCATTTGAATAAGACCTTAAAGAGTTCCTCAACCACAGACTCCCCAACTCTAAATTCTCAGTTTTTAGGGAAAAAAAAGATTGTGCAAAGTAAGTCATAGCCCACAACACAGACGTTAACACTATTATCATGAACATTAGTATTATTATTATGGGCCAAATAGGGAACTGACTTTCCAATCACTTTCTGGCCAAAGCACACAGCCCTGAAGGCGATTTCGAGGATGCAGAACAACACAAAAGTCAAAGGAAAAGGTCCATGACCTGCCGTCCCAAGAGGAGACAGGACAGGAAGTTCCACCCCATAAGGCCACACAGCAAGGGCAGATCCTCAAGGAAAGCCCCGCAAAGGCAAGAGAGGCAGTGGCGAGTGGACTCGGGCATGCAGAGCCCCAGGCCTTCCGTGCCAGAGGGCGGCCCAGCCTGCCGTCCACCCCGCTGCCCCCCTACCTGGCCCACACGACCTGACCTGGCCTGGGGCATGGCACACACAGCGGCTGCAGGCTGGGACCCCAGTCACCTCCCACCCCACAGATGACAAGGGTTTGTGGCACCAGCAGGCGTGGGGGGCGCTCCACACCGGGCCTCCCCCTCAGGCAGCCCTGCCTGGCTGCCCGGCGCTGCCTGCTCTCTGCGAGGTGTCCAGACCCCTCCCTGTACCCCACACACCCACCAAACACACCCTGCCCGTGAGGGGCCACGTGCAGGCAGAACGCTCCTGCCCGCATCCCTGCTGCCCTCCTCTGGCTCTGGCCCCGTCTCCGGCAGGCCCGCCTTCCCCCACTCTCTGAGCCCACAGCCCTGGCTGTGTCCCAGGCCAGACCCTAGCGGTGGGGCCCACGCGCCGCACGCAGGGGCAGCACCAGGCGAGGGGGCGTCAGGGACCCTGCGGCCTGGCAGCAAGTGGGTCTTCCACCCGGACACTGGGGGGCGTTGCTGGGGAGGAGACAGGCCCGTGCGGCTGGTGACTGGAGAACATGTGTGGTCAGAGGTGGGGAGGGGCGCCCAGACAGAAAAGGGTGGGCAGTAAAGTGAGCTGTAGCGGGGGGCCGGGGGGTGGGTGCAGGGGTGTCCCAGGGTTTTCATGCAGGGAGGGGGCGTACGCTGGAGTGGTCAGCCTGGGAGAGGGCTGGAGCCCGAGGCGGAGCTGTGGCCTGGGGGCGGGGGTGCAGGGTGGGGTAGGTTCAGGGCCAGCGTGAGGAACCAGGCAAGACGGCCGAGGCCGGGACGCCCCGCACACCAGCTGCCTGCTCCTCTGGCCAGCGAGCGTTCTGCTGCGATTCTGGTCTTCTCAGCGAGGTCACAAGCCCACGGAATCAGAAATGACAACAGCCAGCAGCTGCCAGCCCTGGGGCTCCTCGTCCTTATCAGTGACCCCGAGAATTCCCGAGCCTGGGGTGTCTCTAAACAGCAGCCCGGCCTCACCAGAAAGCCATTAGCATCCACACATTGAGAACCACTGGTGCCCGGCACCCGCATTTATCAGTTTCTCTACTTCTGTAAATATCTGCAATTTTTCCTTACAAGTTAAAAAAAAAAGTCACGAGAAAAAACGTGGGATGACTTTGCACCAAGTGCAAAGCATGAACCCTGACTAAACCTCAGTCTTAAAGAAAGCACCTATGAAACATTTGAGGGACCCCAGACACCAGGGAGCACAAAAATTACGATGTTTAGGCATGACGGTTACTGCGGCTACATAATACCCTTGCTTAGGGGATGCACACTGAAGTGTTTAGAGATTATGTGTCAAAATGTCTGTGACTTACTTTCAAATGATCCAACAACAACAAAATATATACTTTCATATAGAAATAGACCCACTAGGGCAAGATGTTAATAATGGGTAGATCTAGGTGGTGGTATCTGGATAATTAACTCTCTGGGACCACGCTGTCAGCTTGTCCCTATGTGTAAATGTTTTCATGATCAAAGGTGCAATGCATCTGCTATACTCTCAGAGTCCTATCAGGAAGGCGGCATGTGGAAGGCGAGGTAGCTGGTACAGGACAGGCAGACCTGGCACTGTCTGGAGACACTCCTAGTTGTCACAGCTTGGGGGAGGGGTGCTCCTGGCATGTAGGGGGTAGAGGCCAGGGACACCACTCAACACCAGACACTGGAAGGCCCCATCCCAGAGACTCAAGTAGAACCTGGAGCCAGACTTCTGGGGCTGGAGCTGGAATCTGGGCTCCAGCACTTACCAGTCATGCAGCGTGGGTAAGTGCCTTCCCTCTGTGCCTCAGTTTCCCTGTCTGTAAGGTGGGGACTGCTGTACTGCTGAAGTGAGGGTGAGTGAGCTGACATCTGCAAAGCCCTCGAGCAATGTCCAGCCCAGCGTGCAGGGCAGGCGGAGGCACACGCTGAAGCTACCTGCCGCTAGGCCCTCCTCACTGCACTAAGCTGCCCGCTGGTCCCCAATGCCCTAACCCTCCTCCCAACAACCCTGCCCCCCTTGCTCTGCAGACCACCCCACCTAACAAGAAGGACGTATTTGCTGGGTTGAACTAAACTATTTATATTGTATTTATTTATTTGGTTGCACCAGGTCTTAGTTGCGGAAGGTCGGTTCCTTAGTTGCAGCTCCAGGGCTCCTTAGTTGTGGCATGCATATGGGATCTAGTCCCCTGACCAGGGATCGAACCCAGGCCCCCTGCATTCGGAGCGCGGAGTTTTATTCACTGCGCCACCAGGGAAGTCCAACTATTTATATTGAAAGATCGTCAGCTGCCCCCTGCTTTTTCAGAAGGAAAAAAGGGTTTGTTTAGCCCAGAAGAGAGACTACAGATCCTCCTCGACTTACGATGGGGTTAGGGTTAGGGTCAGACCCACTGTAAGCTGCGAACATCGTAAGTCGAAAATGCATTTAATACACGGAACCTAACGAACGTCAGAGCTGAGACTGGCCTTCCTGAAACGTGCTCACAACACTCACGTTAGCCTACAAGTGGGCGAAACCATCTAGCACAAAGCCTGTTTTATACTAAAATGTGGACTATCTCATGTAATTGATTGCAAGTGAATATAGAACGGCTGTCAGGGCACCGCTGTGCACCCTCGTGACCTCGGGGCTGCTGGGGAGCTGCGGCTGCCACTGCCCAGCATCAGGAGAGAGTATCCACCCTGCATCGCTGGCCCAGGAAAAGATCAAAATTCAAAATTCGAAGCATGGTTTCTACTGAATGTGTATGACTTTCGCAGCATCATAAAGTTGAAAAATCGTAAGTCAAACCATCATGAGTCAGGGACCAACTTAGGAAAAGCCTGGAGTAGATTATATACAGATGTGAGGAAATGCTCAGCTACTGGAGTGGACGGGCAGCAGAGTGGGCCTCGCTGCAAAGCCCCATGGGGACTGCACGCTGAGACAGAGAAGGAAAATGGCCGAAGCTGATTGATAATGATTACGTTCAGAAGGAAAGAAAGGACAGGTCCACGAGTTATTCTAGCCAACGTGCCAACCACCTGGAGGGGCAGAGTCAAGAGGCTGCGGGCGCCAACGCTGAGGTGAGGGCTGGCAGGGGCTGTCACTCCCAGAGCCCGGGCACAGCTGCTCCAAGACCACGGCTGGACCCAGCATCACACCTCCTCCCCCAGAGGCCCCGCACACGTGCTCTGCGTATGTCTGACTTAGAAGCAGCGGAAGACTGCGCGCGAGGAGGGCGCCCCTGAGAGAGGGCTCACCCTCCAAGCCCTGCCACCTGGGGAAAGACCAGAGTCCATCAGGGAGACCCTGAGGGGCACACGGTGAGGACACCCCAGAGGAGAAGTGTGTGCAGCCCAGCCGGTTTTCTGGTGACCCCAGTGGAAAGGCACAGAACTCAGCACCCTCGTGCTGACGGGGTGCCGTGGAGTCGGGCAGAGCCCACGAGGGCCGAGCGCTGCGCTGCAGCAACACAGGCCCAGCCCGCAAGCCTCTGTACCTTTACCCTCTGCCTGGGGGCGACTCCCCGCTGACACCTTGCCAGGCTGGGAAGGTGAAACATGGTAGAAATACAGTACCTCGCTCCAGGTCTGACACCTGACAGGTGTTCAACAAAAGGTGGGCATTTCTGACGGTGGGACTTTCCCACGTATTTCCTCACGTGGCCCACAGCTGAAGTGCCTGGTGAATCTGGGGGTGGAGCCCAAGTCAAACCGCTGCCCCAGTCGTCACCCTTTCCTTCCCCAGGTGGCAGGTCCTGACAGCCACAGGGCGGAGCACACTGTCCCCCTGAGCCATTAGTAGGAAGGGTCTGGTGAGGAAAAGTCAAGTCACCTAACTGACAAATAAGTTGACACATCACGACCATGTTAAAACCTACAGTTCTTTTACAGGCGGATGCTGAACCTGAATCATCTAAGGCACGAGGCCCCCGCTGCGCCCGCAGCCTCCTAACCACTATCCTCCACCAGCAGGGCTCTGGTAGCGAAGCTGAGGACCAGAGTCCACAGCCTCCGAACACACGGCCGACGCAGAGGGGGCACGGCCAGAAAAGTAACCGCCCCTGACCACAGTCCCCGTAACAGTTTTCTGTTGTCTTCTGAGAAGCTACCACTGCAGCAGGAGCTCTGGCTGCAGCTCATCACTCCCAGCACTGACTCCTCACTCACTCTCCCGGGATAAACATCCCTCTGGCAGACCTTGGAGAGCCGCGCAGAGCCTGGCCAGGCCTGCTCCCCAGGCTGCCCTTCTGCCTAGAAGGCCCTTCCCCCACCCTGATTCACCACGGTTACCATCCCCCCCCATCCCTCTCCCACTGTCCTTATCACACAGGACTGTGCCTGGTAGTTCGCGGTCTTTCTCCCCACCAGCCTGAGGAGGGCCCACCAGTCAATCATCTCTGTACTTCGACTAGCCCTGTGCTTTCTAAGATAAAGCAGGAACTCCACGAATGCTCGCCGAACTAAGATAAACGGTGAATGAGCCAGAACCCCACGTGGCCCAAGCGAGGATGTCACTGAGCAACAGGGCGAAGGCCACGGTCAGGCGAGAGACAGCCCCAGCCCCGACCGCAGCCTGGCCCTGGGCCGGCCTCCAAGGATGAGGCCTCCTGCTGACGACGCCAGAGTGCCCACAGGGCCCCCAGTGTGCCCGGCTCATTCCAGCCGGGGTGCCCAGCGACTCCCCAAATGTCCCCATCACAGGGGAGACATCCCTGGAGCCCAACGAGGTCACGTAGCTATAAATGTGGGGCAGAGCCCGCAGCCAGACCTTCCAAGAACCAGTCCGGCACAGTTTCCACCACATCACACGTAACCCAACCATACCCAGAGCTCAGGCACCAGAGCGTGGCAGGAAACATGTATAGAGAGGGCTGTGCGTCCCCAGGCACACCCCGCACACCGTGCCTTCTCACCAGGGTGGCCACGCACGCGGCTATCCTGGGGCGGTCCTGGCTTATAGGGGTTGTCCCAGCACCCCTCTCACTCCAAAAGCCTCCCAGCTGGGACAAGATGAGATGGGCCTCCTCTACCCCAGCCTCTAGCGCTTTCAAGAGTGCCTGAACAGTCGGTCAGCAGAAACGGAGTGCCCATCTGGAACTCAGCTAACCATCTACAAAGTAGCAGAAAGAGCTTGAGTGGTAACACGGACAGCTACTACAACCCTCACAAACCCTGTGTGTACTTTAACACAGCACTCGTGTTTTAGGCACAAGCTGAGCTGTCTGCTTTTCTAACACACCATTGATTAGACACAGCAGATTAGAAGGAAGACGAAAGGTCACTGCAGGATAAACCAGCCCCCAGCGGTAAGAAGCAGCTGCTGAGTCCCATGAGGCCTGAAACAGAGAAACTACAAAGAGGTGACAAGAACCTGGGCAGTTTAATGGTGAGGTCAACAGCCCTGCGCCCACACCAGCAGAGGAAGCCAAAGCGCAGAAACGTTCTCATGGTTAGGAAGAGAGACTGGAATCTGGGCCCAGAAGAGGTGTGGAGATGACCATGAATGCCCTGTCCTTTCCTTTTCCAAGGGTCTGTGACCTTCTCAACACCAGTCAGGACTCAGAAGGCTACTGGGCCCCGCTCCACTTACTGGTCATGGGCATCTCCTCATCAGGGGCTAAAGCCGCCTGGAGGACTGAGTGAACTGTGTGAAGCAGCTTTATAAACTATAAAAAGATAAATAAACTATAAAAGACCAACTCAGTGTTTCTCTGCCTGACTCTCAGACTTACTCTCAGACTGCTTCACCGTCTCAGCCCATAAAGCACCCTTATGTAACGGAGCTGTTCACTGCAAGCCACAAGAGGTAGTGGGCGTTTACTTGTATTAATACCTAAACCCACAAGGCTAGGCTTATTAGAAAAAGACAAGGTCTACAGAAAATTCCAATCTGAAACGCTGATGGGCCCCCCTCAGTCTCTTCAGCTCTAAACCAACCACAGGAAAAAAGGGCTAGACTCCTGGGGAGGGAGTGGCTAAGATCTGGGTCAATGACTATGACACCCGGTTTGAAAGGTGCTAATCCAAACTGCAGAAACGCGATAAAACGGGGAGGCCCGACCAGGAACAAAACTGGAAAGTCAGCTGCCACGTTCGGGATCAAAAGAAGCTTGAGCTAGGAGGGCAGCCCAGGGCCAGGCAGAAGCCTAGGAAGGCCTGAGAGGGGCTTTCGGAGACAGCGTGGGAGGAGGGGTGGCTCTGCGCCCCTCCCAGCCCCCAAAGTCCTCTGTCTCCCCAGAAGCAGGGGGGCAGCTGTCAGCCCAGGATGACCCAGGGCGTGGGGGTTGGTGACCAGGCGAAGAGGGTGCCCAAGGGAGCAGGCAGAAAGACAGACGGGGCATCCGGTCTGGGATTCTGGCAGAGTCTGCAGCAGCGACGGGTCCAAGGGAGACACGGGGCGGGAGGAGGGGTCAGGCGCTGGGCAGTGTCTCCCTGGGGAGGGGAGCCCGTGAGGGGACTAGAGGGTCATCCCTCGCGCGGTTGGAGAGGCCGCCTCTGAGACAAGGCTCCACCAGGGAGAACGTGCTTCTGAGAAGGGGGGCTGTGGGGTGCGTCGGGAAGGCAGCCTCTCCAGTGGGCCCCTAAGTGGCTCCCGGCATCTCCCCACAGGGCCTGGGGGCTGAAGCGGGGGCCCGAAGGACAGGACTTCTGAGGGCTGTGACGGGCTCCTCCTAGAGCCCTGAGGGTCCCTGTCGGGCGAGAGGACCTCTGGGGGCAGGGTCTCGGGGCCCTGCGGGTCCCGGCCGGGCCGCGGGAGGGGCGCGGGCGCGCGGGGGGCTCACAGGTCTCCACATCTTCGGGGCCGCAGCTCCGCTCCCGCCGGCCGCACGCTCGCGTCGCCGGCCCAGCAGTCCCTGCGGGCGGGGCGCAGTGCGCACGCGCGCACCGCCCCAGTGGGCGGGAACTGGAGGCTATGCCCCGAGCGGGCCCGCGGCCGCGGCCGAGCAGCAGCCCCTGGCGGCCCCCGGCGACCTAGCTTTAGGGCAAGGACCGGCCCTCGTGAAGGCTGAGGACCGCGGCGAGTCCCTCCGGCCGGCACGCCATCGGTTCCTGCCGCTGGTGTCTTTTCCCACCCCCGATAGAAGTGAGGCTCGGGGAGGTCAGCTCACCTGTTGCCCAGGAGCTCACAGAACGGGCGGAAGCTGAGAGAGAGAAGGGACCCCACTAGGAGGTCAGCGCCGAGGGCTGGAGCTGGACCTGGGGAGGGGGAGGGGCGGCCAGTCCGGCCCAGCACTTCCGTGCCACGGATTAGGGTGAATCTCTCTAACTGCTCAAGCCTCATTTTCCTCGCTGCAAAATGAGGTCATAAGTCACAAGCTAATAGAGCTCCCTATCCATGCAATGCCTGCTGTTCACCTGGATCTACGCCACTGATGCGAGCACCTGCTGTGTGCGGGTGGGCGACCGGGGAGGTGGACACTCAGTAACCACGCCGTGAACAGTGCGCACAGGGGAGGCAAGGCCCGCGGAGAAAGCTTCTGCCTCCGTCACTGGCCTGCCAGCCTCTCCCGCCCCTCCTCTCCTGCCGCCCTCTGGGAGGGCAGGGCCCGTCCTCTCTGCTCAATGGCCCTCCCAGCTGACGCCAAACCTTCTCTCCCCTCCCCTCGCCTGCTTCCCTGTCACCCTGACAGGTAGCACCCACTCCCTCAGGTTCTCTCCTCTGGCCGTCGCGGCCCCCTTTCCGAGGTTCCACCAGCCCCTGGTCCCACTCCGCATAACTTCTTCAAGGGCAGATCCACCAGCCAGCCATGTGCTAACCTCTGCGAAGCTCACGCCCTCAGGGTCGGGGACAGGGGTTTGTCCCGAGTGCTCCTGTGGCCTGGCCATTCTGCAGTGGATGCCCTGGGCCTCGTGTCCCCTACCCCACACGTACTAGGACCCCACCTTCACACTGATGCCTCAGGAAGCTTTCTCCTTGAAGTCTGGTCCCACCTGGCAGTTCTCCTGTCAGTCCCTTCTCCTCCCACGTGGCCCCTCCCTCTCCCACGTGGCCCCTCCCCTCCCACATGACCCCTCCCCCCTCACATGGCTCCTCCTCCCAATGGTGCCTGCTCGTTTGGGTATCCCTGGGCCCAGGCAGGCCTGTGCCTCCTTCCTTCCCTTCTGCTACGATGTACCTCAATGTCCTGAATCACCTCGTTCCCATTGTCCCCAGTGTAACAAATGCTGGGCTCCCTACCCTGGCTGAGTACAGATGGCTGTATTCAGGCACTGATTTTTTGCCTGCCTTGCCAGGAGGACAAGAATGTGGCCTCTCATCTCCACTGCTGTGTCCTAGTGTCCAGGCCAGGGCCTGACAGAGTGGATCTGGAGCCCCTCCCAGGGCCAGGCTTTCCGGAAAGTTTCCAGTTGTACACATTGGACCTCCCCACCTAACCCCATAACATTTAATGAACCAGTTCCAGGAGATAGGGTAGGTGTAGCTGACACAGGAATGCCACCATTGAGAAGGGACAAAAGCAAGGTGCAAGGTAGCAGGATGAGCTGACCGGGTACTCAGGTACAGATGGCACTGGAAGCCTGGGCCATCAACTGCCCTGGGCTGGGAATGGGGGTGGGAGGAGGGTTTATAGCTGTTTCCCAGCCCCCAGATGAACAAAGGAATGAACTCTGACCTATTTCCACATCAGAGGACCCTGGTACTAGCTTGGGCTCCCACCAGGGCTGAGGGCTGCAGGTCCTCCCTCTGCATGGCAGGACACAAGCCCCTGGACTGAATCAGGGGTACCCCACCCCTGGCGGTGCTGTATGGGGTCAGTTCCCTCAGACTGGGACTGCTGGGCCCCAGGGGCACCAAGGCAACCTTCCCGCAGTGACCACCACTCCCGTTCCACTCACACCCCAGACACAGTCTCCTCCAGTGGATCCCCCACCCCCAAGCATATCTGCACAATCTCCCAGCACCCTGTGTTTCCAGGGCCTTGAATCTTCAAGCTGCCCTTAAAGAAAAAGAGTGCAGGTGTATATTCAGAAGCATGACACACAGACATGATGGGAACAACGTTCCCCCAAAAGGTTTGTCCAAGTTCTAACCTCTGGAATCTGTGATGTGACTTTCTTTGGAAATAGGGTTGTTACAGATGTAATTAAGTTAAGGCTCCCTAGTTGAGATCATCCTGAATGAGGATGGGCTCTAAATCCAATGACTGGTGTACTTACATGAGAAGGGAGAAGGAGATCTGAGACACAGAGGAAAAGTCCATGTGAAGACAGAGGCAAAGATTGTGGATGTGGCCACAAGCCAAGGGACACTGAGGATGGCTGGCACCACCAGAAGCTGGACGGGAGCCTGGAACAGATCCTCCCGACAGCCCTCAGAAGGAACCAACCCTGCCAACATCTTGATTCCAGACTTCTGACTTCCAGCACTGTGATAGAACAAATTTCTGTTGTTTTAAGATACCAGATTTGTGGTAATTTGTTCCAACAGTCCTAGAAAACTAGTACAGTGTGTCAAAGGTTTACTTAACTCATTAACTAATGCGAGAACCAGGGGTTACAAATTCAAAAAAAGAGGTTCGAAAACCACAAATTTATATGGAGTAAAGGAATGCTAAAATAAACTTTAAAATAGATGGAGATCGGCTTTTTTCACAGGAAAAATACAAGTGAACCTCTACTGGACCAAATGTATTTGCATGTCTATAAAAAGGAAGTATTTTCATTGCTCTTGGTCACGGGTAATTTATAGAGCTATAAAATAGCTCACAGACAATGAACGGCAGGGACCCGACGAAGTCAGAATTGGACAACCCGGAAGCGCACGCGCTAAACAACACTGGAGATACCAGCATGATACTTTTTTTTTTTAAGTAAGACATTTCTGTATTGCTTGTTTTTGTTTTTTTAAATATATTTTATTTATTTAATTTTGGCTGCGTTGGGTCTTCGTTGCTGCGCGCAGGATTTCTCTAGCTGCGGCGAGCGGGGGCTACTCTTCGTTGAGGTGCGCGGGCCTCTCATTGCGGTGGCCTCTCCTGTTGCGGAGCACGAGCTCGAGGCGCACGGGCTTCAGTAGTTGTGGCACGCAGGCTCTGTAGTTGTGGCGCATTGGCTTAGTTGCTCCGCGGCATGTGGGATCTTCCCTGACCAGGGCTTGAACCCGTGTCCCCTGCACTGGCAGGCGGATTCTTAACCACTGCGCCACCAGGGAAGCCCGCAGGTGTCATTTTAAAAGGCTGCGTTTCAGTTTACAAAAAGAGTCTACTAGGGCTTCCCTGGTGGCGCAGTGGGTGAGAGTCCGCCTGCCAATGCAGGGGACACGGGTTCGTGCCCCGGTCCGGGAAGATCCCACATGCCACGGAGTGGCTGGGCCTGTGAGCCATGGCCGCTGAGCCTGCGCGTCCGGAGCCTGTGCCCCGCAACGGGAGAGGCCACAACAGCGAGAGGCCCGCGTACTACAAAAACAAAAACAAAAAGAGTCTACTAAATGACTATGGGTTACAGATAGCTTGAGGAGAGAGAAAGGGCTTCTCTACGTACCGTACCCAGTGTTAAAAAGAAAGCCACAGCCCCCAAAGGGAATCACTTATGCTCGGCCAGGCCACTAAACCAGGGCTTAACACCAACCCTCACTGACGCTTCAACCTCCCCCAGAAATGCAGTCTTAACTGGTCAGTCAGGAATTCTCTGGTCGGCACCAATGAGGTTACCTGCCACATGGGCCCTCTCCACCCACAGAGGAAGAGGAAGTCATCCGCCACAATGACCCCTTCCATCCCCCATAAGTAGGTGACCTAAGCCTGACATCGTCTTTTTCGTTTATGAGTTTTTTGTCTTGCTTTTAAAAACCTTCCCCTTTCTGGAGCCCTTTGGAACTCCCCTATGCTTGCTGGATGGCATGCTGCCCAATTCATTAATTGGTCAGTAACACCAATTAGGCCTTCAGATTTCAGTTGGTTGAATTTTTGTTTTTTAATACCAGGAAACAGAGCATTGAAACAACATCAGTGGTGTTCAGGCAAATGACCACGGAAGCATTTCCCTCACCTGCTCACGCTGTCCTGTTATCAGTTTCTGGTTAGCTGGGTTTGGGGAGAGCAGTCCAAAGCACAGGCTTCTTCTCCATGAGAGGCTGGAAATGGGGAATCCGCCTCGAGGTATCCAAAGGTCATCCGAATGTCCATCCTCGGATAGGTCAATAGTTTGAAGGACATGGTCCCAACTTTTTCTCAGGGACTCTGGGGCTATCCTCCATTGAAGGCTCAGTCTCTCTCCTATGGCTGATGGCAGAGCCTCAGGTGAAACAAAAGATGAGAGACTCAGTGGGTGTGGCTAATTTACTACCTAACATTTTCAAATGGAAGAGGTCTGACGAGGGTCAAAATAAGAACGATGCAACTGACAAAAAAATTTGGTTGTTTCTGTGACATGCAAAGATAGTAAAACAAATTAAAAAATTTTTTTGGCCGCGTGGCACATGCGATCTTAGTTCCCTGACCAGGGATCGAACCCGCACCCCCTGCATCGGAAGCACGGAGTCTTAACCACTGGACTGCCAGGGAAGTCCCCAGTAAAACCAATTTTTAAAAAACTTAGACAAAGAGTTCATGCAGGCGCCAAGCAAAGAGTCCAGGCGGCTAATGCTTAAAGGGCCCAACCCCCCCGAAGGCTTTCAGGGAAAGGTTTTTAAAAACAGGGTGAGGGGCTTCCCTGGTGGCGCAGTGGTTGAGAGTCCGCCTGCCGATGCAGGGGACGCGGGTTCGTGCCCCGGTCCGGGCAGATCCCACGTGCTGCGGAGCGGCTGGGCCCGTGAGCCATGGCCGCTGAGCCTGCACGTCCGGAGCCTGTGCTCCACAACGGGAGAGGCCACAGCAGTGAGAGGCCCGCGTACCGCAAAAAATAAAAATAAGATAAATAAATAAATATATAAAAAAACAAAAAAAACAGGGTGAGGGACAGGGTTGTGCGGTGAGTGGTCATCTTGTGGACATTCTCCTGATTGGCTGGTAGTGAGGTAACCGGGAGTCAACATCATCAACTTTCTGGTTCCAACTGGTCTGAGGTCCATGGGCTTGTGGGCAGCAGACAGTTAACTTCTTCCAGCTGGTGTGGGTTTCAGCATCTGCAGATCAGCTCAAGGACATGGCTCAGAATAGTCTCTATGGTCCTTGAGGAGGAACTAAAGGTCCCTGGCTTTAATGGCTAAACTATTATTATTTTGTTTTGACTTTGCTTGACTGTTTTCCTTTCTTTCTGCAGTTTATCACTTCTTTGATTAAATTTACTCTTTAGAACTCAGGGAAGGATTAGGAGGCTGAAGTTTTTCTACAGACAAGAGGCAGGCAGAGGACATGTGTGTGTGTGGCGGGGGTCTGCTCCAAGAAGGTCCCGTAGGTCCTGCTCGGTTACGGAATGTCTACTCAATATTTTGCCCATTTTTAATTGCGTTACTTGTCATTTTACTGTAAAGCTGTGAGAGTGCTTTATATATTCTGGATACAAGTCCCTTATCAGATAGATGATTTGCAAACATTTCCCCCCATTCCATGGATTGTCCTTTCAGTTTACTGATAATGTCCTTTGAAGCACAGAAGTCTTTAACTTTGATACAGTCCAGTTTATCTAATTTTCCTTTTGTTGCTTATGCTTTTAGATTGTTAAGATTTAATCCTACGTTTTCTTCCAAGAATTTCATAGTTTTAACTCTTAAATTTGTCTACGATCCACTTTTGAGTTAATTTTTGTATATGGTATGATGTAGGGGTCAAACATCGTTCTTTTGCATGTGGATATTCAGTTGTATAAAAGATTATTCTTTCAACATTGAATTGTCTTGGCACCTTGCCAAAAATCCATTAATCATAAACGTAAGAGTTTCATCCTGAACCTGTGGTTCTGTTCCATCGATCCATGTGTCTTGAATATCCAGCACCACCTTGCCTCAATTAGCGTAGCTTTGTAATAAGCTTTGTAACTGGGAACTGTGAGAGATTCCTCCAACATTATTCTTTTTCTTTCTTTTAGTGCGTTTAATATTTTATTGCATCCCTCTATATTATATATGACCACATTTTTATATTATCATACATACATATATGCTTTGAAAGCAAATGCTCTTCTTTTTTTCTTCCAGTTTTATTGAGATGTAATTGATGTTTGCACTGGATAAGTGTGAGGTGTGCAGCATAATGATTAGACTCCCACACATCGTGAAATGATGACCTCAGTACGTTTACTGGACATCCATCATCTCATATAGATACAAAATAAAAGAAAAAGGAAAAAACGTTTTTCTCCTCGTACTGAGAACTCTTAGGATTTCCTCTTAACAACTTCCGTATGTAACATTCAGCAGTTGAATATACTAATCATGTTGTACATTACATCCCTAGCACTTATAACTGGAAGTTTGTACCTTTTGACCAGCTTCATCCAATTCCCCCTCCCCCCACCCCTTGCCTCTGGTGACCACAAATCGGATCTCTTTTTCTGAGTTTGTTTTCGATGTATAATTGACCTACAACACTAGGTTAGTTCCAGGTGAACAACAGAGCGATTCAATATTTCTACACATTACAGAATGATGCCCAGGATAAGTCTAGTTACCAGCGGCCACTGTAACCAAAAGTGGGGTCCAGCTGCTCCCTGCTCAAAAGCCAATAAAGAGGCAACGTGGTGGAGAGGAAAGTTTCTTCATTTTGGATGCCAGCAACTGGTGTGGGGGGCGCACCTGTCCAAAGGCCGACTCCCCCCACCACCCGCAACCGGGGGCAAGAGCTTTTATAGACAGACGGAGGGGCTACGTGTAGAAACAGCACAGTCTCTGACAGTCATCTTGAAATTAGTCTTTGGTGGTCTGACCGGCATCATCTTGATTGTTTTAAGCACGGTTAATCTTCAGTTCCAGGGTCTGTTTGTTCCCTTTCCTTTGAGGCCAGTTCTTGGAATTGTGGCAGCTTATGTCATGGCTACAGCCTGGTCATCATGTAGTTAACTTCTTCCACCTGGCGGGGGTTTCAGTATCTATAAGACAGCTCACAGGATACGGCTCAGAACATGATCTATAGCCCTGGAGAAGGAACTAAAGGAATCTGACTCTGCTTAATGACTAAACTATTATTATTTGGTCTCCTTTGACTGTTTCCTTTTTTTCTGCATTTTCTCACTTCTCTCTGATTAAACTTATTCTTTGGCTAAAGTTTTTCCACAGACAAAAGGCAGGCTGAGGACATGGTGGGCAAGGACCATAGGGTCCTGCTTCGTTTCATCACCACACAAAGTTATTACAATAGTATTATTGTTATTATTATTATTATTATTTTTGCGGTACGCGGGCCTCTCACTGTTGTGGCCTCTCCCGTTGCGGAGCACAGGCTCCGGATGCGCAGGCTCAGCAGCCACGGCTCACGGGCCCAGCCGCTCCGCGGCATGTGGGATCCTCCCAGACCGGGGCACGAACCCGCTTCCCCTGCATCGGCAGGCGGACTCTCAACCACCGCGCCACCAGGGAAGCCCCAACAATATTATTTACTATATTCCCAACACTGTATGTTTCATACCTGTGACCCATTTATTTTGTAACTGGACGTTTGTCCCTCTTAATCTCCCTCACCTATTTCACTCATCCCCCACCCCTCTCCTCTCTGGCAACCACCAGTTTGTTCTCTGCATCTATGAGTCTGTTTCTGCTTTGATATGTTTGTTCGTTTGTTTTGCTTTTTATTCCACATATAAGTGAAATCGCACAGTATTTGTCTTTCACTGTCTGACTTATTCCACTCAGCATAATAACCTCTAAGTCCATCCATGTTGGGACTTCCCTGGTGGTCCAGTGGTAAGGAATCCGCCTTGCAATGCAGGGGACGCGGGTTCGACCGCTGGTCAGGGAACTAAGATCCCACATGCCGCGGGGCAACTAAGCCCGCGTGCCACAATTACTGAGCTTGCCCGCCTCAACTAGAGAGCCCATGCGCCCTGGACCCCATGCGCCGCAACCAGAGAGAGAAAACCCGCACGCCACAACTAGAGAGAAGACTGCACGCCACAACAAAAGATCCCACATGCCTCAACGAAGATCCCGCGTGCCGCAATTAAGATCCAACACAGCCAAAATAATAAAATCTAAAAACAAACAAAAAAGAGTTGGAACTTCCCTGGTGGCACGGTGGTTAAGAATCCACCTGCCAGTGCAGGGGACACGGGTTCGAGCCGCGGTCCAGGAAAATCCCACATGCCGCGGAGCAACTAAGCCCATGAGCCACAACTGCTGAGCCTCGTTCTAGAGGCCACGAGCCACAACTACTGAGCCCATGCACCACAACTACTGAAGCCCGCGCACCCTAGAGCCCGCACCCCGTAACTACTGAGCCCATGTGCCACAACCACTGAAGCCCGTGCCCTCCAGGGCCCATGTGCCGCAACTACTGAGTCCGCGTGCTGCAACTACTGAAGCCCATATGCCTAGAGTCCGTGCCCCACAACAAGAGGAGCCACCACAATAAGCCCATGCACTGCAACGAAGAGTAGCC
The DNA here is from genome assembly GCF_963455315.2 of Globicephala melas. Classification (NCBI taxonomy): domain Eukaryota; kingdom Metazoa; phylum Chordata; class Mammalia; order Artiodactyla; family Delphinidae; genus Globicephala; species Globicephala melas. Next base: position 79,537,980 of record NC_083330.1, on the reverse strand, counting down.
CCCACTCGCCGCAACTAGAGAAAGCCCACACGCAGCAACGAAGACCCAACGCAGCCAAAAAAAAAAAAAAAAAAAAAAAAAATTCATCCATGTTATCACAAACGGCAAGATTTCATACTTTTCTATGGCTGAGTAATACTCCATTGTATATATGTAGCACATCTTCTTTATCCACTCATCTGCCGATAGGTTGTTTCCATATCTTGGCTATTGTAAATAATGCTGCAATAAACATAGGGGTGCATATATCTTTTCTATTTAGTGTTGTTTTCTTCAGACAAATACTCAGAAGTGAAATTGCTGGATCATATGGTGGCTCTGTTTTAATTTTTTGAGGAACCTCCACACTGTTTCCCATAGTGGCTGCACCAATCGACACTCCCAGCAACAGTGCACGAGGATTTGCTTTTCTCCACATCCTCGCCAACACTTGTTATTTGTTGCTTTTTGATGATGGCCATTCTGACAGGTGTGAGGTGATACCTCATTGTGGTTTTGATTTGCATTTCTCTTATAATTAATGATGTTGAGCATCTTTTCATGCGCCTGCTGGCTGAATGTATGTCTTCTTTAGAAAAATGTCTATTTAGGTCTTCTACCCACTTTTTTAACTGGGTTGTTTGTTTTCCTGAGGTTGCATCATGAGTTCTCTGAATATTTTGGATATTAATCCCTTGTTCAATATAACCTTTGCACATATCTTCTTCCATTCAATAGGCTGCTTTTTCATTTTGTTGATAGTTTCTTTTACTATCAAGTAAAAGTGCAACAACTTTTTAGGTTGATGTAGTCCCATTTATTTATTTTTGCTTTTGTTTCTCTGGCCTGAGGAGACATAGCCAAAAAAAAAAAAAAAAAAAAAGGCTAAGACTGATGACAAAGAGTGTACAGCCAATGTCTTCTTCTAGGAGATTTATGGCTTCAGGTCTTACATGTAAGTCTTTAATCCATTTTAGTTTATTTTTGTGTGTGAGGTGTGAGGAAGTATATATGAGGTGTGAGGAAGTATATATGAGGTGTGAGGAAGTAGTCCAGTTTCTTATGCATGTAGCTTCCAGTTTTCCCAACACCATGTATTGAAGAGGTTGTCTTTTCCCCTTTGTATATTCTCACCTCTTTTGTTGTAGATTAATTGACCATAAGTGTGTGGGTTTATTTCTGGGCTCCCTATTCTGTTCCACTGATCTATGTGTCTGTCTTGATTACTGTAGCTTTGTAGCCAATTTTATTCTTTTTAAAGATTGCTTTGGGGAACTGGCGGTCCAGTGGTTAGGACTCAGCGCTTTCACTGCCCAGGGCCCGGGTTCAATCCCTCGTTGGGGAACTAAGATCCCACAAACAGTGTGATCAAAAAAACAAAGGATTGTTTTGGCTACTCTGGGTCTCCTGCATCTTGTTATGAACATTAGGATCCGTTTGTTAGGTTTTTGCAAAAGGCCAGCTGGAATTTGATAGGCATCACTTGAATCTCTGGATCAGTGTGCAGAGTTCTGCCACATAAACACCCGAAGTCTTCTGATCCATGAATATTTACTCGCATCTTTAATTTTTTTCAACGGTTTTGTAGTTTTCATGTAAAAGGCTTGCTTTTCTTTTGTTAAACTTATTTCTAAGTATTTTATTCTTTTGATGCTATTGTAAATGAAAAGTTTTTCTTAATTTCATTTTCAGATTTTTTGCTTCTAGTATATAAAGATACAACTGATTTTGGTATATCTATGCTGTAATCTGCAAAATTTGGTTGAATTTGTTTTCTTAGTCCTACTAGTTTTTTTGTGGATTCCTTATGAGTTTCTTTCTTTCCTTTTTAAAAATATTTATTTATTTATTTGGTTGTGCTGGGTCTTAGTTGAGGCAATCAGGCTCCTTAGTTGTGGCACGTGAGCTCCTTAGTTGTGGCATACAAACTCTTAGTTGTGGCGTGCATGTGGGATCTCTTTCCTTGACCAGGGATCGAACCTGGGTCCCCTGCACTGGGAGTGCAGAGTCTTAACCACTGCGCCACTGGGGAAGTCCCTCCTTATGAGTTTCTAAACATAGAATTGTGTCATCTGAGGGACTTCCCCTGTGGTTCAGTGCCTAAGACTCTGCCCTCTCAATGCAGGGGGCCCAGGTTCGATCCCTGGTCAGGGAACTAGATACCACGTGCCGCAACTAAGAGTTCACGTGCCACAACTAAGACCCGGCGCAGCCAAATAAATAAATAAATATTAAAAAAAAAAAAGAAAATCAGTTTAAAAAAATCACATCATCTGAGAATAGAGATAGTTTTACCTCTTTTCCAATCTGGATGCCTTTTCTTTCTTTTTCCTGCCTAACTACCCTTGCCAGGACCTGCAGTGCAATAGAGAGCAGACACCTTCGTTTGTGGATCTGCCTGCTTTTCCTCTCTGGATGTTCAAGCCCACGTGCTAACTGGCCCTGGAGCCCGAGCACCCTGGCCTCAGCAACTCTTCGCATCCCTCTGGCTTAAGTCAGCGTGGGGGTGGGGTAGGGGGGGCATGGGCAGCATGGACACCTGCAGCGGGGGGGCGGGGCGCTGGGGAGCTGCCTTCCCCACGACTTGCCTTTAGAGGATTGGCGCCCTGGTCTCCCCGGCCACAACATGTACCCGCTCAGCACTCTCAGAGGGTGTTGTCCACAGAATGTTTTGCAAAGGGAATATCAAGGGCTGGCTCGGGGTATCAACGAGGGATCAGGTAGGGAATCTTTTGCAATCTGCGTTCTAAAGAGCTCGGTTTTCCTGCCTCTCTTGCAAAACGAGGGGAATTTCCAGGCTGCTTTGCCACTTGCCTTTCATTTAGCTCATACAGTTACGCAGACAGAAACCTCCTCCCGGGGGGTCCTGCCGAGGAAGGTCCTGCCTTCTCCCCCACGGGCCTGGCTTGAGGTGTTCTCAGAGGGTCGGACGTCCAGGAGACTCTTCTACGCAGGTTGGAAGTGGGTCAGGGAAGCACCCTGGTCAGGAGCTGGAGTGGCGGCCTGGGAGATGGAAGGGTCATGGGGCGTACAACAGGGAGCGTCTCCAAGAGAATGACCGACTGTCCCCCAGGCAAGGAAAGATTAACCAGTGCTGTGCGTGCAAAGTCTGAACAGTCCTAAATGCTTCAGAGAGGAGACGAAAGAGGATTTCACAACTCCTGCAGCTGTGACAGACAAGAACCAACTCAACTTAAGCAAGAAATTGTGGGCCCACATAACTTGCAAGTCCAAGGGGCTTAGTTTCGGGTACAGCTGGATCCAGGAGATCCCAGAATGCTCTCGGAATTCTGCCTCTCTCCACCCTTCGCTCTGCTTGCCCTGGGACGCCTTCACTCTCTGGTGTGCACCCTGAGTAGTCTGGGTGTTTTTTATAGCTCTTGGGATGACTGACACCCCGAGGCAAATCTCTGTTAGCGCCCGACTTGCTCCCCAGGCCCAGGGCTCCCAGTTCAATCACCATGGGCAGGAGGGTGGGCACCACAGCTGGATTAGCTGGGCACCCACCCAGCCAAAGGGGGGAAGGCAGGGGCCTGTGACTGACAGCCCCTGGAAGGTGCAGTGGAGAGCATGTGGCCCCACTGAGGTGGGCAGCACCCCAGGCCAGTGTGGGCCCGGTCCGAGTGGCCGACTCTGGAGTTGCTGATAACTGCACCCTCTCCCTCACCAGAGGCCCAGTCACTCCCACACTCCCATCCTCTGGCCCCATTCCCCACAAAAGCGAGGAGGTCCCTTTGAATCCATGGAGGGGAGGGAGCCCCTGAAAGGACTCACCCCTTGTCCCCGAGTCAGGCAGTGGGGCTCTGAACAGGCGCAGATGAGGGGCGTGACCATCCCCTCACCCAGGTGTTGTCACACTCATGCCCGCGTCGGAACCCACACCTGCCTAGGGACCCCGGTGGGCTGACGAAGCCGGTACTGAAGGAAGGTGAAGGCCCCACCTCTACTTGCTCAACCAGAGCCGGGTGAGCCTCGTCCCTGTCTTGGGGGAGTGGCTGCACACCTGCGGAGGGGCTGCTGCGTGTGGCAGGGCACACCCCGGCTGGCTCTTCTCTGCTTTCGAGAGAACCTGAGCCACAGACCGCAGAGGGCCCGTGGCTCAGCTCTGTTCTCACACAGGGGACACCACCTCCCTTCTGGGGTCTCCTTCTAGTTCCTCACCGCCCCGGGCCTGAGAGACCCTTTGGGCAGGGCTGTGAGCTTGAGTGGCTGGCCACCTGCTGTCCAGCTGGAGGCGTGGGTGCCCGGATAGGGCCCTGGGGGGACGCTCAGGTCTGAGCGGCTGGTGTGGCTGGCCGCCCTGCTTCCCAGCCACTGGTCTCGTGCCCGGATGCCGTGAGCGGGAAGGGCGTGCCGCGCGGCCCTCTAGGACTTGACCCCAGGCGTCTTCCTCCCCTGGTTGTTTGGGCTCCTGCCTTGTTCCCTTCGGGTAGCTGACCGGACGCCCTGGAGACGCCAAAGGGCAGGGGCTCCTTCAAGCCACCCCTGCAGTCCTGGCCTCCGGGGCTCAAGGCCAGCCCCCCTCGGGAGACCGTGCCTTGCTTCCCGGGGCCCTCACGCCTGGCACACGTGGCGCAGACACACACGCCGGCGGGGAGGCTGCACACATGCCCAACGTGAGGGAAGGCAGGAAGGAACTGGGGGAAGGCTCCACCAGCCTCCGGCCCCAGGGTGGGCAGGGGAGGGGGGAGGGGCAGCGTCAGAGGCCAGGGGAGGGCACGGCAGAGGCCCGGGGCCACACCACCCCCGTCACACCCTCGGCCTCCTCCCTCCCACTCTCCAGAGGTGGCTTCCACAGCTCACACCCGCCTGCCGGCGCCCCCCTCCCCAGCCCTATCAGGTCAGGGGGCCGGGTGGTTAGCGCCCTGGAGGGGGGTGGCCTTCTGCCCTAAGGGCTGGGCTGTGTCTGGGCCAGCTGGGAGCCTGGTCCTACCACATGCCTGATTGGGGGGGGGGGTCAAGGCCTGGGGATCTTTCCCTCCCGCCAGGAAGTCCCTCAGCTCAGCCGGTCCTGCCAAGGCCGGGGAGGAAGCCCCTGAGAAGCCTCCGCGCAGCCCAAGTCAAGGACAGGCGGCTTCAGCAGCTTAGAAACGGCATCCGGAGAGGGCTGGCCAGCAGGGCAGGAGCCGCTCCCCCGGAGCCCACGCCCGGCCCCTGGCAGCTGCAGGGCCCCTTGTCTGTGAGAATGGGCGCTCAGTACCACGCCAGTCACGCTGGCTCGCGGCTCAGGTGTCCTGCCCCCCGGGGAGCCTGTGTTCCCCCCCCAGGCCTCTGCTCCCCACCTGCCCAGGAGGCAGCAGAAGCCCAGGCCCCGGCCCTGCGGCAGCCCTGCCTGAATCCCCTCAGATCGTCCCGGCCCTCCTGGCTCGGGGCGCACTCCAGTCCCCACCAGTCCTGTGTGTGGGAGCCCCCGGTGCAGGACAGCCTGTGTTTGGTGCTGAGCTCCCTGCAGACACCAACAAGCAAAGGCCTGGACTGCTGTCCCAGGGTGGGGACAGAGCGTGGGCTGCTCAGAGCCAGGGCCATCTGCCAGCAGCCCAGGGAGAAGGCAGCCACTGTCGCGTCTGTGTGAATAAAGGGTTTGGGGCCTTTGCAGGTTTGATCACAGGAGCTACAAACAAGGCTGGTGGTTTGGGGGAGGGGACCACGTCCTTGGGCAGAAGAATCCCAAGATCGGCTGGACCCTCACACCTTGGTCTCTTCTAAGTCCCACTCGCTGAGCCCTTTCTGTGCCAGGACCTGGCAACAAGCCCCGGGCACAAATCCCCCAGTAGGATCCTCCCATAAAGCAGCGGGTAAGTGGGCCACACCCAGGCCACAAAGGCAGCGACTACGAGGCAGCCCATGCGGCCTGACCCTCGTGCCTGGCTGGCTCGGCCCACCAGACAGCCTCTGACTGCCGTAGCCTGTGTGGGTCCTTGGCCTACACTCCAGGCCCTGGGGGCTGGCCTTCACCCTCCCTCTGGGCAGTTCTCTATGTGTATCTGTGTTTAGGAGGAGGTTCTATGACCTCCAGGACCTATGAGTGCCCCAGGGAGTGGGACAGGCCCCTGTTGAACAGGTCAGGCTACTGCTCTAGCTCAGGGGAGGTCTATCTACACAGCAAGAGTTGTTCCTAGGGTTAGCTCCAACTCATGAAATGAACACACTTTATTGTACAAATCCCACACACGTCCTGGGCCTGGGCCAAATCCACATCCCCAGCTGGGCCCTGGCTCCGAGCCTGCTCTGTGGTCCCAACCCTGGCCTGCAGTGCCAGGTTCTCCCGTGGAGTACGCAGGCATCCGTGAGCAGGCTGCTTGTAGGGTGGGCCTCCCTGGGCTGTGGGCACGCAGGCACTGTGGCAACCCCAACCTGAAGACAAGTGGAGTGGAGCGGAGTCCCCACCTGCTCAGGCTTAGGGGCCACAAGGGTCCACACAGTCCTTCCCGCTGCGGAACACATGGTAGATGCTGGTGGGAGGGAACATGGCCACGGCGCCGAGCAGAGAGCCCACCTGGATGGTCACGCCAGCTGCCAGCAACGACTGCTGGCCCCCCCCATGCAGCAGGGAGCTGGAAGCCACCTTCACGTATGAGAACACGCCGAGACACAGAACCCACGACACCACCTGGGAAGGTGGACACAGTAGCAGGCTGAGCGTGAGATGCCCCTGCTCTAGGGTGAACCCCCTCCCTACTGCCACCCTCTTTGCTTCACTGTGCCCCAACATACTTACCACAAGGACCACGCCTGCAGAGGTGCCCACCAGAGGTGGGCAGGGGCTCAGGATTGCCAGCGCCATCAGGTAGGCCCCAAAGAGCATGCCCAGCAGGCAGAGACTGCCCAGCCCTGCCAGGGACCTGCCAGGAGTGAGCAAAAACTCAGGGCTCAGGCCCAGGCTCTGAGCCAGGCCCAGGCTCTCACCCCTAAGTCCCACCCTGAGTGGCCTGGGCTGCCCGTATACCTGCATAGAATACCCATGGCCAGGAAGCAGGCGAGGGGGTTGGCGGCACTGCCCAGCACCACAGCCAAGTGGTAGGCTGGGCGCCCATAGGGCAAGCAGGAATAGCTCTGCACAGCAGGCAACACGCCATTGGTCAGAGCGTTGGTGACGGCCAGCAGGCCCAGCAGGCAGACACTACGGGTGGAGAGCAGCCGATGGGCCGCAGGTTCTGGGCTGCAGGTGGTGCCTGCCGCCTTGCTGGGAGACTCCTGCAGGGGTGAGGCCTCTTCCTCTTCCTCCACTCCAGGGGCTCCCGCCTGCAGGCCAGGCCCTGGGCCTCCTGTGGGTACAGGCGGTGGTGATGGCAACAGCACCAGGAGACCCTGAAAGGCGGCAGCTGAAACGACTAATAGGGCGGACAATACCCCAAAAAAAGTGCTGGCAGGAAAACGCTCTGGGAAGTCAATGGGGGGCCCAGGAGTGCCATTGGTGGGGGTTGGTGGGCACTCGAGGCGACCCACACCCTGCACTAGGGCCAGCACACAGGGCAGCAGGGCGCTGAGGCCCTGACCCAGGAAGAAGGACCGCAGGAAGGAAGGCGGCAAGCGGCTCAGGAAGGGCAGGAACGTGACATTCGAAGCACAACAGGCCAGCGCCAGCACGAAGGAGAGAGTCAGGAAGGCCACTGAGTACTCCTGCCCCGCCACTGCTGCCACGTGGGGCCACAGGGGGGCCAGCAGGGCCGTGCCCACCACACTCAGCGCCTGCACCACTTGGATGGGGGCCCTCTCGCCCTTGCCCGGGGCCAGCCGCCTCCACAGGGTCACCACCAGCAGACCCAGGTTCCCCAGTGCCACAAGCACAGAGAGGTAGGAGGGGAGACTCCAACCTGCAAGGAAAAAAAGGAGGAAGCCGTGTCAGGGGCAGGATGCGCAGGTCCAGAGAGCAGCTGCAACCCACCTCCCCCGCACGCAGCCTCGCCCCCTGCCCACATGAACTCACCCTCGGGGAGGTCTTTCACCACCACAGGCAGCTCCACCCAGATCCCGTTGATGGCAGCCCATGAGCCCATGCCAAAGAGGGCTACCAGCACGTGGGTCAGCACCAGACGGCCCAGCGGGGGTGCTGCCATTTAGCCCAAGGCCGGAGCCTTCAGGACAGGGCAGAGGTCACAGCCAGCTCTTCTTCCCCCACGTAGGTCCACAAAAGACCTTCGGCTCCTCCGGGAACTGAAGACTTCGTCTAGCTTGAAAAAAAGTAACATGCATGCAAAATCACAAGGGAAAGACACAGAACCGTTGTCAGGAAAGGACCAGACGGCCAAGACCAGGGAAACTGGGTGGATGCCGGGGGTGGGGGATGGGGAGGAGAAGGGACAAAGCACACCGGCAGCCTGTGTCGGGGTCACGACACAGCAAAGGCCGGCGCCAGGCAGGGAAGCAAGAAGGCGCCGAAGCCCAGGAGAGTATGATGAAAGAGGGAGATGATCTTCGGGTGTGAGCTACCGAGACCGCCAAAGCACTACCCCGCACGGATACGGGACAAGGACTCCGGGACAGGTCTACCTCTCAGGCGCCAAGCACACCTCTACGGCTTCTGCGAGACCCCGGACAGCCGGAGCCAAGTCGGGGCTGGGGATGTGGCCACGGCGGGCACCGCCCCTCGCTGCACCACGGGGGCGGCGGAGAGCCGACCGGTGCGCTGGGGTGCCTGAGCCTCCCGGTCCTGAACGAGCGCGCTCCCTGACCCGGCGACCGGCCGTCCCGCCACACTTCGAGGGCGCCGCCTCCGGCCCAGGGTCGAGGACCCAGCACAGAACGGGTGGGGCCGGAAAATGCAGCCGAGCGGGAGCGAGGACTCCAACTCACCCGCCGGGACTCGCAGAAACCACCCGCCGGCGCGCCCCAGCGCCCGATATCCCGCTCCGGAAATCGAGTGGGGCGGCCAGGGGCAGGGGCGGGTAGGGCCAGCCCGGGGCCCTGACCCCGCCCCGCGAGGCAAGCCTCGCCCCCGCCGGCCACACCCCTTCCGCCGCAGGCTCCGCCTCTTCCGCTCCCCCTGGGCGGAACTCGGAACGCAGCGAGTGGCTATGGCTCCGGGTGTGGCCCGGCGGGCCCGGCAAAGGGTCCGGATCTTGCCGCTGGCCGGGGCGCGGAGCCGCTCGGCGGAGGACTGGTGGTGGGATCGGCTGGCCCCGAGCGGCTCCGGTTACCACCTGCTGCAGTCGGACAGCATGCTGCTGGTGTTGCCAGGTCCGGGGCCCGCCCGCCGCCGCGCTCAGAGGCGCGCCGCCCGCCGTGCTCAGCTGCTGCGGCTCCACGGGGCCCGCGCCGCTGAGGCCAAGGCCAAGCCCAGGACCGCACCCGCACCCGCGCCCGCACCGCAGCAGGAGCCCGACCCGGGCTGGGGCGACCGCATTCCCTTGGAAATCCTGCTGCAGATTTTCGGGCTGCTGGTGGCGGCGGATGGGCCTATACCCTTCCTTGGCAGGTACCCCAGGACCATCGCGCACAGCGCCGGGTCTCAGGCTGACCTCTTAGGCACTCAGCGGGTGGCTGAGCGCCCACACACGCGTCTCAGAGAGCGCAGTCTCTCAGGGCGTCCAGCTGGAATCCCAGGGGCACGACCTTGAACTGAGGGGTCCGCAGCGTTGTGAGAGTTGGCGGGGGGCAGGTCCCTCCTCTTAGAAAACCCCATAGCGACAGCCATTGAGGGCGAGCATCGACCACAAAAGGCCCGGCCCCTCAGGAGAGATTTTCTCCCAGGGCTGCACGCGTGTGCCGCCGCTGGCACGAGGCCGCCTCCCAGCCAGCGCTCTGGCACACCCTCACCCTGTCACCCCCGCTGGTTGGCCGCCCCGCCAAGAGTGGGACCAAGACTGAGAAGAAGCTTCTTACATCCCTGGAGTGGCTTATGCCCAGTCGGTGAGCAGTTCCATCTTTTTCTTATTCCCTCATTCCGCTTGTGTGTTGTGTGAATGCCCCAGGCCCCCTCCTGCCTCCCTGCACGAAGGTGATGGGTGGGGAGAAGGCTGGCAGAAGGGGCAGCATGGGAACACTGTGCAGCTCTGCCTCTGCTGTCGGCCCAGGTTCTCACAGCTCCAGAGGCTGACTCTCATCCACTGGAAGTCTCAGGTACACCCTGTGTTGAAGGTGAGAGCTCGAGGCTGCCCTGCACACCAGCCATGACACTCTGGGGTTACCCACCAGGGAGTGGGTCAGGTACCGTGGGGCCCAAGGATGCCCCACGAAGATGCCTGCTTGGTTCTCCTTTCCTGGAGTGTCTTCCAGCAGGGAGGTGTGAGAGGTGGGAGCACCCAGGTAGGCCTGGCATGGCCAGAAAGGAGACCATTGCTGAGGCAGTAAAGTGCGGTTGGTGTCAGCCATTGGTCCGTTTCCCTTGTGGACCACAGCCTGCCCTCCCCCAATCGGCCCTCTGTTTTCCACAGCTGGTTAGCGAGTCCTGTCCCCGGCTCACCTTCCTCAAGCTTTCCGATTGCCACGGTGTGACCCCTGACACTCTGATCATGCTAGCCAAAGCCTGCCCCCAGCTCCACAGCCTGGACATACAGCATTCCATGGTGAGCCCAGGAGTCCCCAGGGGCCCCAAGGAAGCCTGGGCTACGTTGACCGGTACCTCTGTGCTGGGTCTCCAGGTGGAGTCCACGGCTGTGGTAAGCTTCTTGGAGGAGGCGGGGCCCCGAATGCGGAAGCTGTGGCTGACCTACAGCTCCCAGACGACAGCTATCTTGGGTGCACTGTTGGTATGTTGGTCACGGGCAGGAGCAGAGCTGGGTGCTGAGCCAGGGACTGCCAGGCCTCCGACCCTGTGTTCTCCCCCACCTCTACAGGGCAGCTGCTGCCCACAACTCCAGCTCCTGGAGGTGAGCACAGGCCTCAACCACAACAGCACTCCCCTCCAGCTGCCTGTCGAGGCCCTGCAGAAAGGCTGCCCCCAGCTGCAGGTACCTGCCGCCCCACCCCTTCCACCTGTCGCCCCCTCCCCACCTGCAGCCTGGGCCTCGCTCCCAGGTGTTGCGGCTGCTGAACCTCATGTGGCTTCCCAAGCCTTCCGGGCGAGCGACGCCTCCTGGCCCAGGCTTCCCCAGCCTTGAGGAGCTCTGCCTTGCCAGCTCCACCTGCAACTTTGTGAGCAACGAGGTCCTGGACCGCCTGCTCCACGGCTCCCCTCACCTGCGCTTGCTGGATCTCCGCGGCTGTGCTCGAATCACACCTGCTGGCCTGCATGACCTTCCATGTCAGGGTCAGCACTCCCCGGGTGGTGGCTGGGCAGGTGGGATGTGGGGATTCTTGCCCACCCCGCAGCTCATGCCCATTCCTCTCACCTCCAGAGCTGGAGCAACTTCACCTGGGCCTGTATGGCATGTCAGACCGGCTGACTCTAGCCAAGGAGGGCAGCCTTCTGTTAACTCAGAAGTGGTGTCACACTCTGCAGGAGCTGGACTTGAGTGGCCAGGGCTTCAGTGAGAGGGACCTGGAGCAGGCCTTAGCTGCCTTCTCAGGCGCCCCCGGGGGCTCGCACCTGGCACTGTGCTCCCTCAACCTCCGGGGCACCCGGGTCACAGCAAGCACAGTCAGGTCAGCATCCCCACCCCCGCCAGTTCCTTGGAGCCAGTATGGCTTGATCCCCTGTCCTGCCTGGCTCGCCAGCTCCAGGGCTCTGAAAAGGGAGCCCATCCTGGCCCAGCCCCTGCTTGGGGTTGGCCTTAGGGACACCAAGGGTACTGGGCTTGGGCCTTTGGGCTGTAGGTGGCAGAGCCAGCCGCGGTGCAAGGGTAGAGAGGGCTCCTTAGACTGGCTCAGCCATGCTGTGCCTGGGTCTTCTTGGGGCCAGTGGCTCAACCTCCCATGGCCTGCACTGCTCCCACAGCGCTGTGATCAGCAACTGCCCGGGTCTGCTGTACCTCAACCTGGAGTCCTGCCGCTGCCTTCCCCGGGGCCTGAAGCGGGCCTACCGGGGCGCAGAGGAAGTCCAGTGGTGCCTGCGGCAGCTGCTCACCAGCCTGGCCCCTCCCAGCTAGGCAGCTCCAGCCAGCCAGCCCTGCCCTGCCCCCTTTCCCAGTTTTGAATGTGTGAGCGTTTTGTTACAATAAAACATTTTTAGGAACTCATGTGTGGTCTTTGGGATCCCAGTGAGAGGCTGGGGGTTGTCCCTGAGGGAACTACTGGGGGCTACAGCTGGCCCAGAACCTGTGTGTTGCGGCGTTGGGGGCAGCCCCCCAGGGCTCCTGAGTCAGCCTGTGGCCGGGCCTTGCCTGCTCAATCCTGGGCTCAAATCTTGGACTGAGTGTGAGTGAGTGTGTGTGTGTGTGTGTGTGTGTGTGTGTGTGTGTGCTTTCCACCCTCAGGGACACTAAGGTGAGCTGTCTGTGTTTGTATATGAGGTTCTGACCCGGGCAGAGGCGGCAGTGGGGAAGGGGAGGCCATGCTCAGCCACGGGGCTCGTGGTGGGGCCCCTGCCTACAGATTCCTCTCCAGCTCAGGCCTGGGATGTCCCACTACCCCACCCTTCAGGTGAGGACTGTGAACCAGGCTGTACAGGGGGCCTCCGGTGGGGTGGGGCCTAGCGGGGGAAGTGCACGCCCACCGCAGGGCCGGGCCGGGCGACTCCCTGGAGACGGGAAGATCAACAGGACGGCCCTAATAGAACCGCCGCCCAGAGCTTCTAGAAGCCGGCGCAGCCCAGAGCTTCTAGAAGCCGGCGTCGCCCAGCCTAGACCGCCACTCGGTGTCGCTCCCCTGCCTTCGCCTGAGAACTGCTTTTTCCTGGACCGCAACCCTGAAGGCTTTATTCTCCCAGGTATGAGTGTGGCTGTGAGCAGTGGGCAGTGGCAACAGACAAGCCGCACAGCTGACGGTCTGTACCCCGACCCAGGCCCCCAAGGGCCGGTTCAGCGGCCTGCCTACGACCGCCGGCAGCAAGCCCTTTCAGCTCTGGGCCCAAGGACTCTTCTGCACCGAGCGCAACCTGGCCAAGCGCCTCAAGAACAACAGTTTCTACCCGTTCACGCAGCAGCAGCCCAACGGTGAGGGCGACACTCAGTTGCCAGGGGACCAGAACCCGGCGGAGCGGCGACGCGGGGCGGGGACTGGAATCTGAACGGGGCGGGGCCGGGCCGGCTGCGGCCTTCGCGGGCGCTGGAACTGCAGGCTGGACCCCGACAGCGGCCCCGGGCCCTGCGGCCGGCGGGCAGTTCCGGGTCCAAGCCCTGGCACTTCCACCTCGGGCTGCGAGCAGGGTCCCGGTATCCTCACGCGCCTCTGCCGCGCCGCCCCCAGTCTTCGTGCTCGAGTACTACCTGGACACGCTGTGGAAGGGGACGCTGCTCTTCATCGTCTGCTTCTTCCTCGTCAGCTTCGGGCTTGTGAGCGAGGTCTGAGCTCCTGGGCCCGCCCCCCACGGCCTTCCTACCCTGGGGGCCGGACTCCCACTCGGTGCCCCGCCCCCGGGTCCCGCGGCGGCTCAGAAAGTCCCCGCGGCGCCCACAGGTGCAGAAGCAGAAGACTTGGGGCTTCCCTGCCTACGGCGTGGGCGTGGGCCTGTGGCTCATGATCTCGTCGCTGCCGCGGCGCCGCCTGGTGCTGAACCACGTGCGCGGCGTGTACCACTTCTCCATCCAGGGCCGCACCGTGTGTCAGGCCCCCATGCACCTGGTCTACGTGCGCATGGCGCTCAGCTCCGATGGTGACGCACGGGGCGGGCCGCGGACTGGGGGATGGCGTCCAGGGGAAGGGGAAGCCACGTGGAGTGGGGAGGAGCAGACAACTGGCCCATGCCCCCGCCCCCGGAGCCCCCGCCCCCGGAGCCCCCGCCCCCGGCTCTACAGGGACCTGGGGCTGAGCGGCTTGCCCCTTGCCAGCCTACGGAAGGTGCTTCTTCCAGCTGGTTCTGTGCGGCCACAAGCTGGAGCCGCTGGTGCTGGTGCAGCTGTCGGAGCGCTACGAGGTGGGTCCCTCCCAGCCCGCCACGGGGTCCCAGACACGCTCCCTTCCCCTCCTTGGTTCAACATGACGCCAGCCACTGTTTAGGGTCTTAAGATAGGGCCATTTCGCAGGTGGAGAGTGCATACAACGGGGACCTGGCCCAGGCCCTCGAGCTGGGAGCCAGCGGAGAGGGCGCCGGGGCTGACGGGCAGGGCTGGAGGTGCGGTCTGGCCAAGGGGAGGGGACGCCTCCGGCGCAGCTCTTGTTCAGGCAAGAGCTGACCGCCACCCGCTCGCACAGCAAATGGAATACCTCGGCCGTCATATTGCCCGGAAGCTCAACATTAACTACTTCGACTGCTTGGCCACGTCGTACCGGCACGTGGTCCGCCACTGGCCGCCGGGGGCCACCTTCAGCCCGGGCATCCTGCTGCACCAGAACGGTGCCTAGGACAAGCGGAACTCTCACAAGTCAGCCCAGGACTTGTGATGCTGCCAGCTGGCGCCCACCCCTCCCCCACCCCGGGACTACATTCTCCCTTCCCCTCCAGTCTCCCGCCTCCACCTGACCACTGGCCTTCTTCTCAATAAAGCGACCTCCTGCTCCAAGCCTGCTCATTTCCTCCGTGCGGTGGGGGCTGCCGCCCCAGGGCCCTCCCGTGGTGCACACCTCGCAGGGCCTCCGGGAGCCTTTCAGGGAGCAACCCCGGAGTTTGGGTTGGAAGATGGGGGTCGCAGTGGGACTGAGGGTGACAAGTAGCCAGGCCTCTAGAACACGTGTGGGACACACTGCCTCTCTCGGTCAGTAGCAGTGAACTGGTCCTTCCAGGCTTTGGAAGTGCTGACCAATGAGCAGAATCCAGGAGTCAGAATCTGATCTGTCCAGTCTGGGTCAGGTGCTGTTCTAGTCCAGTCAGCAATGGGATGGGGGCACCGCTGAAGGTCCAGCACTGTGCCTAGGGGTGAATCCTGCACTGGACACTAGTGGAGTTTCCCCTGCGGAGCTCTAGGCCAGAGCTCAAGGCCTGCTGGGGAGTAGACCCACCATATCCCTGGAGCGTGCTCCTGCCTGCCTGCTGGAACCCCAGTCCCATGTTCCCTGTCCAGCGGGTGTTCTTGCCTCCTGGGTGCTGGAAGCTGCTGTGGGAGCGGAGAAGGCACCTGGGTCTTCCTGTCAGCATTTTTTTCTCAGGGCCATGCTCACGACCCAGGTCTTTGTGCATTGTATCAGCTGAGTGTCCCTGGAACCAGAACCAGCTGCATAATTTGCAGGGCCCCATGCAAACTGAAAATGCAGAGGTCCTTGTTAAAAAGTTATTAAGAATTTCCAGATGGCAGCACAAGAGCATTAAACCAAGTGCACCCGTTAGTGCTGGGGGCTTACCTGCCCACCAGCCAGCAGGCTGAACAGCCAGGTGTGTAGGCATCCAGCCCCACCCACCAGCAGGTTGGCACCAGACCTGGGATCCCCTGTGCCCACAGCCAGCCCCACCCACCAGTGAGCCTGCACCCTCTGCATGAGGCAAGGTCTGGCAGCCAACTGGTCCAGGGGCCAGCCCCATCTACCAGTGTGCCCACAGTAGCAGGCCTTGCCACAACAGAAGGGCCCTTGCAGCCCACACAGAGGGCAGCCCTAGAGCATACAGCTCTGGTGACCAGAGGGGAGTGTGCTGCTGGGTGGGTCGCATAGGACATCTCCAACATAAGCCACTTTTCCAAGATCAGGAAACATAACTGACCTACCTAATACACAGAAATAAAAACAGAGAATTAGGCAAATGAGGCTACAGAGGAATATGTTCCAAATGAAGGAACAAAGGCACTACAAAAAAAGGAAATTACAGGCCAATATCCCTGATGAACATAGATTAAAAAAAATCCTCAATAATATATTAGCAAACCAAATCCAACAATATATTAAAAGGATCATACACAATGATCAAGTGGGATTTATCCCAGGTATGCAAGGATGGTTTAATATCCACAAATTAGTCAATGTGATACACCACATCAACAAATTGAAGAATAAAAATCATATGATCATCTCCACAGATGTGGAAAAATCTTTGACAAAAATTCAACATCCTTTTTTTAAAAAATGCATTTGTTTTTAATTTATTTATTATTTTTGGCTGCGTTGGATCTTCATTGCTGCACGTGGGCTTTCTCTAGTTGCAGCCAGCGGGTGCTACTCTTTGTTGCAGTGCATGGGCTTCTCATTGCAGTGGCTTCTCTTGTTGTGGAGCACGGTCTCTAGGCACACGGGCTTCAGTAGTTGTGGTTCGTGGGCTTCAGTAGTTGTGGCTTGCGGGCTCTAGAGTGCAGGCTCAGCAGTTGTGGCGCACGGGCTTAGTTGCTCCACGGCATGTGGGATCTTCCTGGACCAGGGCTTGAACCCGTGTCCCCTGCATTGGCAGGCAGAGTCTTAACCACTGTGCCACCAGGGAAGTCCTCAACATCCATTTTTGATAAAAACTCTCAACAAAGTGGGTATAGAGGCAACCTGCTTCAACATTATAAAGGCCATATATGATAAGCCCACAGCTAACATTATACTCAACGGTGAAAAACTGAAAGTGTTTCCTCTAAGATCAGGAGCAAGACAAGGATGCCCACTCTCACCAATTATATTTAACATAGTATTGGAAGTCCTAGCCAGAGCAATCAGAGAAGAAAAATATTTAAAAGTAATCCAAATTGGAAAGGAAGAAATAAAACTGTCGCTGTTTACAGATGACATGATGCTATACATAAAAAATTATTAAGACACCACCAAAAAACTATTAGAACTAATAAATGCATTCAGTACAGTTGCAACATCAAAATTAATATACAGAAGTCTGTTGCATTTCCATACGCTAACAAAGAACTGTCAGAAAGAGAAAGTAAGAAAACAATCCCATTTACAATTGCATTAGAAAGAATAAAATATCTGGGAATAACCCTAATTAAGAAGGTAAAATACCTATGCTCAGAAAACTATAAGACACTGATGAAAAAAATTGAAGATGAGGGACTTCCCTGGTGGTGCAGTGGTTAAGACTCCGGGCTCCCAATGCAGGGGGCCTGGGTTCAATCCCTGGTCAGGGAACTAGATCCCACATGCATGCCACAACTAAGAGTTCATATGCCGCAACTAAGGATCCCACATGCCACAACTAAGGAGCCTGCCTGTTGCAACTAAGAAGCTGGTGAGCCGCAACTAAGGAGCCAGCGAGCTGCAACTAAGGAGCCCGCCTGCTGCAGCTAAGACCCAGAACAACCACATAAATAAATAAATATTAAAAAAAAAAGAAATTGAAGACAACACAAACAAGTAGAAAGATATACTGTGTTCATGGATTGGAAGGATTAATATTGTTAAAATGTCCACACCACCCAAATCAGTTTACAGATTCAATGCAATCCCTATCAAAATACCAATGGCATTCTCCACATACCCATTCACAAAGTATGTCTAAAATGTGTATGGAAACACAAAAGACCCCAAATAGTCAAAACAATCTTAAAAAAGAGAACAAAGCTGGAGCATTCACACTCCCTGATTTCAAACTATACTACATAGCTCCAGTCATCAAAACAGTATGGTATTGGCACAAAAACAGAAATATAGATTAATGGAACAGGATAGAGAGCCCAGAAATAAATCCATGTGTACAAGGTCAGTTAATCCATGACAAAGGAGGCAAGAATATACAAGGAGGAAAAGACAGTCTCCTCAATATGGTGTTGGGAAAACTGGACAGCTACAGGCATAAGAATCAAACTGGATTACTTTCTCACACCATATACAAAAATAAGCTAAAATGGATTAAAGACTTACATGTAAGACCTGAAACCATAAATCTCCTAGAAGAAAACATTGTCAGTATGCTCTTTGTCATCATTCTTAGCAATTTTTTTTTGATACGTCTCCTCAGGCAAGAGAAACAAATGCAAAAATAAACAAATAGGACTACATCAACCTAAAAAACTTTTGCACATCCAACAAAATGAATAGGCCACCTACTGAATGGGAAAATATATTTGCAAATGATATATCTGAGAAGGGGTTAATATCCAAAATATACAATGAACTCATACAACACAATATCAAAAACAAACAACTCGATTCAAAAATGGGCAGAGGACCTGAATAGAGATTTTTCTAAAGAAGACATACAGATGGCTAACAGGCACAGGAAAAGATGCTCAACATCACTAATTATTAGAGAAATGCAAATCGAAACTACAGTAAGGTACCACCTCACACTGGTCAGGATGGCCTTCGTTAAAAAGTCTACAAGGGCTTCCCTGGTGGTGCAGTGATTAAGAATCCGCCTGCCAATGCAGGGGACACGGGTTTGAGCCCTGGTCTGGGAAGATCCCACATGCCGCGGAACAACTAAGCCTGTGCGCCACAACTACTGAGCCTGCTCTCTAGAGCCTGCGAGCCACAACTACTGAGCCCATGTGCCACAACTACTGAAGCCCACGCGCCTAGAGACTGTGCTCCACAACAAGAGAAGCCACCGCAATGAGAAGCCCGCGCACTGCAACGAAGAGTAGCTCCCACTCGCTGCAATTAGAGAAAGCCTGTGCGCAGCAATGAAGACCCAACGCAGCCAAAAATAAATAAATAAATTTTAAAAATAGTCTACAAATAACAAATGCTGGAGAAGGTGGGGAGAAAAGTGAACCCTCCTACACTATGGAGAACAGTATGGAGTTTCCTCAAAATAAAACTACCATATGATCCAGCAATTCCACTTTCAAGTATTTTTCAAAAGAAAGAAAAATACTAATCTGAAAAAATATATACATTGTAAATATTTTCTCTAAATTCTTCTTGAAAGTACTCCCTGGTACTCTGTCCTGCGAATTCTGGCCACCCCGGCCTTCCCAGACACCCAGCTCCGTCTCTGAACTTGAGGAGTCTGCCCGGGTGGCCCACCTGTGCCACAGCCTGGACACACTCTCTAGGCAGTGACCTGGGGGATCATAGGGCTCAACTTGTTTGTCACCTCTCAGGGGTCACTGTCCTTCATTGCTGATGCCCAATGTCTTGAGATCCATTGCTTCATCTATTTTGCCTAGTTTTTTTTTTTTTGAATGGGAACCTGTTTGTGTCCCTCCTCCCTTTTGTTATTTTAAAAAATTAATTAATTAATTTATGGCTGCATTGGGTCTTCGTTGCTGCTCACGGGCTTTCTCTAGTTGCGGCGAGCAGGGGCTACCCTTCGTTGCGGTGCGCGGGCTTCTCATTGAGGTGGCTTCTCTTGTTGTGGAGCGTGGGCTCTAGGCGTGCAAGCTTCAGTAGTTGTGGCTCGTGGGCTCAGTAGTTGTGGCTCGCGGGCTTAGTTCCTCCACGGCATGTGGGATCTTCCCAGACCAGGGCTTGAACCCGTGTCTCCTGCATTGGCAGGCGGATTCTCAACCACTGCGCCCCCAGGGAAGCCCCATTTTGCCTAGTTTTTTAGCTGTTTCAGGTAGGATGGTAAATTTGGTTCCTGTAACTGCACTCTGTGCTGGAAGTGGACACTCGTCCAAGTTCCTCTGGAGCTCAGCTGCTCTGACGCTTAAGTCGAGGCCTGACCCTCAGCACTCTGCACTTTGGCTGCAGAGCTGGGAGCTGCCACCAAGGGGCTGGGCTTTCCGTGGCTAGGCCAGGCTCTTGGCCTCTCATCACCCTTCCGTTGGAGCCTCACCAGAGCTGAACCACGGCCTCGATCGCGACTGTTGCTCCTGCACGTTTGAAACGCCAGGCCCTCCAGCCGCTGGTGCAGCCGTTCCTGCTGTGTGATGCCCGCTCACTACAGGGGAAAGTTTGAACCGCTGGACCCTGGCCTTGTGCCCCGGTCTGTCTGTGCCCCACCTGCAGCCAGCCAGGCAGCGAGCGAGTCTGCCTCAGTCCAGGCTGTCTTGGACCACTCCTGACTTCAACTCCCTGCCCGGGCTCTCCAAGAGGGAGACACTGAAGCAGAGTGTGCAGGATGTGCCACTGCGAGGGCTCTGGGGTCGGAACATCTTGCTAGAGGCGCCCGCATCGGGCTGAGACGCCAGGCCTTTGGTTCCTGCATCGCCCAGCCCTTCGATGCCAGCCATCACAAGAAGGCTGGCACATGGGGCCAGGGGCAACCCCTGGAGCCTCTGACAGCTGAAGTTGTCCCCTGCAGGCAATGGGACCAGAGTCCCTCCTGGGTAGACGATCAGGGCAGTGTGTCACGTGTGCACCACAGAGAAAAGTCGTAGGAGTGGCTACGGGACGGGAAGAGGCTAGCTAGTGTTCAGAAGAATGACCCGCTGCCCTTGCTGAGGAAGTGTAGTCCTCAGGGGGCCGGGCTCCTGGGAGAGTGAGAAGGTGGACGGACGGGCAGCAGAGAGGATGTAGTGAGCATGGTCATCTCTCTGGGGCAGAGCTGGGGTAGGGGGTTGCGGGGGGGAGCCATGGGGGCGTGATGTCCCAGAGCAAAGGTTGAATGAAAGTGGCAACCCGATGGAGAGGACAGGAAGGTGAGGTTACGGAGGTCCACGCTGTATCAGGAAGTGCGGGGCTGCCAGGCCACCACATGCCAAGCTTCTGTGGAGCGTAGGAGGGGTGGCAGGCCACCCCCTGCTGCCAGAGCCTCCCCCTGGTGGCCCAGGCAGCCCTGCCCTGCAGTCCCTCTGGTCAATTTCTCCCGGCTTCCTCCGCCCCCCCAGAGCTCACTCTCCTGCCCGCCGCATCCCCCCTCACCCCCGCCGTGTCTCCTTTAAAACTCCCCAAAGAACAGTCCTGTAGGGGACACTAGTGACCTGTGTCTGGATAGGACAGATGCCTGTGTTGACTCGGGAACACGGAGGTGTCTGAAGTGTATGGGAGGTTCCAGCTCAGGCTCAGGCTGAATGAGACCAAGGCTGTGAGCGAGTCGGGCAGTTGGATCCCTTGGACTGAGGAGGGATCTGGGCCACTTTGGGGCAGCTGGCCTCTCATATAGCCAGCTGGAGACCCTGGACGCAGGAGGCTAAGGGGACACCCTGCCCCCAACAGGAAGGGGGCAGGGCCCAGTCATACCTCTGGTGCCCCCAGGTAGGGCTGGACGGACTCAGAGCACGAGGCTGGGGCTCCATCACACAACAGCCAGGCCGCCTGCTCTCCCGTCTTTGTTTAGCTCCTAAGAGAAGAGTGGCGCTTTGCGATGGGGGGAGGGCAAAAAGGAAACCAGGCTGGCCGTGAACTGGCCTTAGGTGGTGGTGGTGACAGTCACATGGTCTGACTCTCTACACTTTTGTGCATGTCTGATATTTTCTATAATAAGATGTAAAAAAAAAAAACAACAACAAACCCCCCCCCCCCCCCCCCGAAAACCCTGAATTTACATTTTCATTGTTTAATTTGCATGACTTTTCTGGCGAGGCCTCATTTCTTGTGTGGTAAATCTCCTGTTAACCCCTTGGGAGTACCAGCATTCCTGCTCTGTACAAGTTCACCTAATACTACTTGTTCCTACTATCAGAATAGTAACCACTGCTGAATTTACTGCACTCATTTTCTACTACCTTGATGTTCACCCTTTGTTTTTCCTGGTCTTTTTCAGGTAGCCGGTTTCAGTTGCCTCGTGGTCTGGCCTTCCTGCTGCGGCTCAGACCTCCCACCCCAGCAGGTCCGCCTCAAGCCCTTGTTCCAATGAGCCCCTCCCAGCACACATCACTTGTTTAGGAGTAAAGCCCCCCAGTCCTGACACCCTCCCCCGGGGCCAGGCTCCAGCATCACCCCACGCCCTCAGCCCCATCACTCAGCACTTGCTCTCCCCTGACCGCGGCCCCTCCTCCCTGCTCCCTTTCCCGCCAGCCTTCTCTGGGGCTGCTTTTTCCTCTCCCCGCCTCACCCCCAGGCCTGGAAGTGCCACGACCCCTCTCCCTGCTGCAGCCTGCAGCCCCTTCCCCCTGCTCCCCCCAAGAGTCCTGGCTGACGCGTCCATCACCCTTCGGCCGCACCCACCCCCCACCCCAGCCCTTGCCGAGGCGTCGCCGCACCGCTGCATCAGGCCTGAACTCCCGTGCCACCCTTCAGCTCCCTGCCCCTCGGTGTTGACCTCTTCTTCCTGCCAGTGACCTCATCCTCTGCCTCAACGACGCCCTGGACCCTGTCACCTCCAGTAACCCCCCCAACCCCGCCCCGGCATCTCGGTTCAACACCCGGTTCCCTGCCCATCACCCCTCCCAGCTCACTGCTGCCTCCAGCGCCCCAGAGCCCCAGGATGACGTGTCGTCACCCTCTTCTCATCTGGTTTAGATTCCACAATCACTGCCACCCCTCCCTTGCACGCCCCTTGATTCACATGCCTCTCTCAGTAGCTCACCTGGATAAACTCGACCCCTCTGCTTACCCTCACTGGCCTCCCTGCTGTTCCTGAAAGACACAGAATCCCATCGCCTCTGGAATAGAGGCCAAAGCCCATAACCACCTCACAGGCTTAGTCTCTGCCCCCTTCCTCTCCTTCTTCAACTTGTTACTGCTCTCCCTCATGCACCTGCCCTTCTCTGGCCTAGGGTTTCTGCCCACACGCCTCCCACTGTGGCCTCAGGACCTTTGCACGGGTTGTTTCCCCCAGTACTGTTCGGTCTCAGTAGCCCTCCACTGCTTGTCTCCTCCCAGTCTTTCCCGTGCCTGCTCTCATCGTCCAAGCTTTCACTGGTTCGCCTCTGTTTCCTGGGCTGGACTGTGGGCTCTAGGAGCACAGAGATCAGTGTCTGCTGCCCCTGCTTGAGCACAGACTGATGTTCAATATAGGTTAGGGGGGTGAAGGCAGAACTGGTTCCAGATACGCCCACTGGGGCAGAGAGTAGGGCAGAGGGGGTGAGACGGTGACCACGGGCCCAGGGGTGGGCACACACAGGGCTCCTGGCTCTGCTGGGGGCACGGTGCTGGGGATACAGCACTGGGGGTCCCCGCTTAAAGTCTGGCTCTTCAGTAACATGCGACCTGCCAGGCCTGGAAGTGGCACACACGGAAGCAGAGGAAGGTGGCAGAACATAGAACCAACACCAGATCCTTCCCATTTGACATGGATAAGGGGCTGGGCCCAGCTGTTGCAGTGTGAACCTGGGCAGGGTGGGGCTGGTGGACAGAGACCCTGAGGCCAAGAGGCTCCTCGGGGTATGGTCCCTGCGTGGGCCTCGAGTGCCACAGTGCCCCGCAACCCACTGGCTCCGCCGGAGGCCAAAGTGGCCTTGCCTTGGGACCCACGCCCCTCTCCTTCAACAAAGCCCCCTATACCTCAGCTCTCGGCGGGAGAGACTCAAGGTGGCCTCCGGTGCAAGGGGGCTGAAACTTCCCAAAGGGGTTAGTACCTCCAGCTGTCCTTTCCCAGCCTCTCCTAGCTGGACCCCACCATGGGGCACAGTTGTTAGGGGAAACACTGACTGAAACCGCCTGCCCTGGCCAGGCAAAGACAGTAACAGTTTGCATGAGTTATTTTACGACAGGAGATCCTGGTAAGGAACATGGAACTAACAAGCCACCACTAACCGGAAGAATACAGGAAAGGTCAAAAGGAGACACCAGTCCACGTGTCCTACCAACCTCCCAGAATCCTCCTCGCTGGAACCCATCCTGGCTGAGCGGTTGCATGTGCCACCAGAAAGTTCCCTGAGTCAGAATGATCGGCCAGAAACGACCCAGAAAGTAACCCCATCACCATAAAGCCCAAGACTGCGAGCCACGCGGCAGAGCAGTCCTCCTGGGGTCCCTTACCCTCCTCCTCTCCGCCTGGGCGCCCCTTCCCAATAAAGTCGCTTGCTCTGTCAGCACGTGTGTCTCCTTGGACAGTTCATTTCTGAGTGTTAGACAGGAGCCCGCTCTCAGGCCCTGGGAGGGGTCCCCCTTCCTGCGACAAATGGCAACTCTGGTGGGATCCCTTCTTTGCTACGACTGACATCCTGACCACTCGGGGTACTCGGGGACCAGCTCGACCGCAGATGGACCAGACCCAGCGGCCGCAACTGGGACCCTTTTGTTCCTGGTCTCCTCCTGAGGCGGACGACTGGCCAGAGTGCTCCGACCGGGTAAGGAGCAACAGACTTTATTGACCTCTTCCGTACCCGCTCTCTTTCCTCTTTCAACCCCTCCTATCCTACCCTTTTTTCTTCTGTCCTGGTCCTGGACGCGGGAGTCTGGTTGAAGGGCCGCAGCCTGATCTGATGGTCGGAGTCTGATCACCTCCAGTGAGCAGAGAACTCGAATTCTGGCTCGGGTGTGGTCTGGTCTCTGGTTTCTGGTAGGGCCAAGTTCCCGTCCTCCCTTCCTGGAAGCCCAGGGAAAAGTCCCGTAATGGTTGGACGTCTGCAGGTGGCCAGAGACGTCTGTAAGGCCACCCCTTTTGTCCCCCCTCCTTCCCCTCATCTTTTACCTGGCCTCCTCTCCTCCCTTTGAAATCTTTGAAGACCTGAGATATTTCTATTTACTCTGTTAGTACTCGGATCTGAAGTTCTGTGTCTCCGTAGGAGGTTTTCTGAGAGTCTTCAGTCTTGTATTTAAGGGAGTGTCTGACTAGGATGGCCGGGCCTGTGTGTGTGTTTTTTTTGTTTTTTTTTTTGTGGTACGTGGGCCTCTCACTGTTGTGGCCTCTCCCGTTGCAGAGCACAGGCTCCGGACGCGCAGGCTCAGCGGCCATGGCTCACGGGCCCAGCCGCTCCGCGGCACGCGGGATCCTCCCGGACCGGGGCACGAACCCGCAGCCCCCGCATCGGCAGGCGGACTCCCAACCACTGCGCCACCAGGGAAGCCCAAGTAAAAGAATTTTAAATGTAAGTGGGAGCAAAACTTGAATTTGGCTTTTCTCTCTCTTAAGAGGACAAGATTTCTTAAAATGTTGAACTGCGTTTGATAACAGATTTCAAGTTTCTTTACCTTTTAAGTGATCTGTTCTGTATTTGCCTTTGAAGTCTTTATTGTTACTTTGGCTAAGTGAATAACTATTGTTTCACAGTGACCTTTCATCCTTCGTGACTGAGTGTTCTAAACCCTTTTTAATTTTTTTTGACAAAACTTCCTAAATCAAATTCTAATGAAGTCCTTTTTTTACCTCTAGCTAACTTTGGGATGCTTCAAAGGGCCCTTGAAACATCCCAAAGGAAAATATTAAACTAAGTTCATCTGGTATGTTAAGTTACATGGGAAGTATTGTCAAATGAGTAATAAATTTTCTTAGGTTATATTGTATGGTAAATGTTACTAATATAGATATCCTAGACATTATAGGCAGTTCCTAAAATTCTGACATGTCCTGGTAAAATGTTATCAGTCATAATGCTAGTTATTATCTTAAAGTGTTGTATGTCACAGCAGTAATCAAGTTTCTTTGTCAATTGTATTGTAATCAGATTTAAACGTGCCTTCTTAAGTCTTTTGTCATTATAGACAGTTATGGTTTCACTCGAATGCCTTTGCAGAAATGCTTCCTCTTCAAGAAGATTTATAGAAAGGACTTTTGGATAAATACAGGTTTCTGACTTTCAGACCATAATGCTGAACTGGGTAACAAACTGAAGAATTCTAATGAAAAACCTGATGGCTTCATAAAGTTGTTAACAAAAAGGGTTAGTTACATAGGACTGAGTGAACTGGTGAATACGGTTATAATTTTTATGGTTTCTATCTGAAAAATTACTGGTTTAAATCTGTGTTTTCCAGGTATACAGAAACTTTCCCCTCAAACTCATTGACTTACAGAAATTTGGTAAATTATACTCTTGTAAGCAGAATTGAAACATTATCTTTTTCTATCTGCTCCCTCCAGAGACTGGAAACTCTTAGGTTCCCAGCAGCTTTGTCAGATAAATTAGGAAGGCTACCTCACTAGCAGGTACAGAAATCCCAAGGTATTTTGGAGACCTCGAAAAGGGAGGAATTCACCCGTATTTGTTAGGCAAAAATCTGTGATAAGCCCTTGGCATGACTTTCCTAGCCCTGAGAGGTCTTTTAAAAGTCCAGTCTGAGACTCCTTATAAAAATTTCAGCAAGTCTATATGATCAGTTACAGTTATATAAGTCATCAGGCCAAGTACTGAGACCAGACTTATTCTGCAAACAAATTAGTCTTAATTTGGTTACATTTGGTAGAAAAGAGGGTAATTTTAGAGAGAAAAAGATTATGTTTCAATGAATGTTAAATCTCACTTTTGTTAATGGAGATCTGTATTTACTAAGACTCACCTCCCAGATAGTTCTTTGCTGTTATGTTATATTAATGTAAAATTTAATTGAAGGACACTCTAAGTTTGTTTCTGAAGCATATCTCAGTAATCTATCTTTGGATGAAGATCAGATGCACCACAACCTGCAACTGGGGGATTATGCATACCGGAAAAGACATAATTTAAAAAACTATCTCCAACCTGGACGGAAGGACGCTTATCAGGTACTCTTAACTAGCTCATGCACAGTGAAACTGAAGGGAATTGACTCGGATTAATTTCCACTCATAAAGGGTCTCTGCACTGGACTGGCCTATAGAGAGGACGGCTGACCTCAAACCCACCTTAAGGGGCTTTCCTGGTGGCGCAGTGGTTGAGAATCCGCCTGCCAATGCAAGGGACACGGGTTCGAGCCCTGGTGCAGGAAGATCCCACATGCCGCGGAGCAACTAAGCTCATGAGCCACAAGTACTGAGCCCGCGTGTCACAGCTGCTGAAGCCCGTGCGCCTAGAGCCCGTGCTCTGCAACAAAGAGAAGCCACGGCAATGAGAAGCCCACGCGCCGCAACAAAGGGTAGCCCCTGGCCGCCACAACTAGAGAAAGCCCGGGTGCAGCAATGGAGACCCAACGCGGTAAAAGGAAATAAATAAATAAATTTAAAAAAGAAAAAAAAACTCACCTGAAAACAATGCTCAGAGGAGAAACTACACTCACACTAGGACAAGAAGACGACAACATCAGAAGTAGACAGATTGCCCAAGATCCTCGACCTGACTCATACAATCATTTCTAATGTTTTCCTGACTTCTTGCATATGAATCAAATGTTCTCCTATCATGGGCACGATCCTATGCTAGTTTTAAAAATCAGTCCAATTGTTGGGTTTGTGACCAATTACCTGTGTCTAGTACTTCTGGGTTACCTTGGTGAATTTCTCCACTCCAAGGCCCATTGGTTGGCCCTGAGGAAATTTATTTTTAAAACATTTTTTAAATAAATAAATAAATTTAATTTATTATTTTTTTAATTTTTGAAAATTTATTTTATTTTATTTTTATTTATTTTTATTTTTGGCTGCATTGGGTCTCCGTTGCTGTGTGCGGGCTTTTCTCTGGTGGTGGTGAGCAGGGGCTACTCTTTGTTGCGGTGCACAGGCTTTTCATTGCAGTGGCTTCTCTTGTTGCAGAGCACAGGCTCTAGGTGCGTGCGCTTCAGTAGTTGTGGCACAGGGGCTCAGCAGTTGTGGCCTGCGGGCTCTAGAGTGCAGGCTCAGTAGCTCAGTAGTTGTGGCGCATGGGCTTATTCGCTCTACGGCATGTGGGATCTTCCCAGACCAGGGCTCGAACCCATGTCCCCTGAACTGGCAGGCGGATTCTTAACCACTGCGCCACCAGGGAAACCTGGAAATTTACTTTAAAAGAAAAATTATAGTCACGTTCAGGTAACTATTGATATTACTAGGTAGAATCCCTTCACCTGGCCAATTAATAATGCCTGCTCTGACCCTGGCCATAAACACGAGTTTTCTTCTGTTACTCAAGCTCATTCAGAGCAACAAGCAGAGTTTCCGCCAAGGAATGAGACCTCCCGCAATCATGGGCTGGATTTATGTAGTTAACACCAGGCTGTGGTAAGTTAAGTTAGAGGCTCCTCTATGTTGGGAACACTTAAATCATACTAAGGATAATCAGTCTAGTAACACTAGGAAACTGGCCTGGGGCCTTATGGACAACGCCAGTATATAACTTCCCTTAAAGATAAGGATTGGTACAGAACAGACTAAGTCAGACGAACCGGGATATGCTGGGCTGCACCTAATGGAAGTTCTTGACTTATATTCTTGCTTATGAGCTTACTAATCTGCTAGCTATATAATTTGTTTATATTGCCTGTTTTACAAAATTGTTGTTTCTTGCATTACCAAATGTGTGACTGAGCCTCTGACAGAATGATAATATATAGTTCCACATAAGATCAACGACGGCAATAGTGCAAGTCTGGATATGGGAAGAAGCAGCAAGCGGGAATATTGTCCTGCACCATAAGAGACTAGACTAGACAGGTAGTCCAGAGGCTTTTGGGCTACTCGTAAGGCCTAGTCCAATAATAGCGGCACACTGAGTGGCCTGTCAGTGAAATCTTCACCTGACCTGGGAATACGCATTCCTAGCACCGTGGGATGAAATGGTCATGAAATGCCCCCCAAACCATGCTGAAATTTACGACCCTGAAGGGGATCTGCCAACTGAAAATTGCCGTCTGCCTCTGCAAGGATTAAGTCAATGGCCACTACAGCCACTGAGCTTCAACACCCCCTGAAAGAAATTCAGGGTGGAGATCAGGAATAAGGCACTCTGTGCTCTGAGAAAACCTGGCAGGACAGGCCTTCAGATAGTGAGATATTTTCAGGAGAAGATTTTATGAGTCCAAACTCTTGCATCTTCTCATACCTAGAGAAACACTAACATCATTAATGGTGACATCTGCTTTGGCTATGAAGGAGAAAATTACAATTAAAAGTCAAAATGGATTTAAAAAAAAAAGTCAAAATGGAGTAGCTATGGTTCAGACATCCAAGGAAATAACTAGGTGACACTATGGGTGTGATTTCAGACAAGTCCTTGTATTGCTGAAAGTCACACACCCTGCAGCCCGCACCCCAAACTTTGATCAGGTGGAGACAGACTTTTACTCTATGAGGCAACACTACGCCCCCTCTCAGCAGGAAGTAGTTACAGAAGAAAGAGACCTCTGCCCCAATTCCCAAGAAGTATCTTCAGTACGAAGTCTCTCAAGGGGGAGTTGTTAGGGGAAACACTGACTGAAACCGCCTGCCCTGGCCAGGCAAAGACAGTAACAATTTGCATGAGTTATTTTACGACAGGAGATCCGGGTAAGGAACACGGAACTAACAAGCCACCACCAACCGGAAGAATACAGGAAAAGTCAAAAGGAGAGAGGAGACGCCAGAATCCTCCTCGCTGGAACCCATCCTGGCTGAGCGGTTGCATGTGCCACCAGAAAGTTCCCCGAGTCAGAATGATCGGCCAGAAACAACCCAGAAAGTAACCCCATCACCATAAAGCCCAAGACTGCGAGCCACGCGGCAGAGCAGTCCTCCTGGGGTCCGTTACCCTCCTCCTCTCCGCCTGGGCGCCCCTTCCCAATAAAGTCTCTTGCTCTGTCAGCACATGTGTCTCCTCGGACAGTTCATTTCTGAGTATTAGACAAGAGCCCGCTCTCAGGCCCTGGGAGGGGTCCCCCTTCCTGCAACACAGTGACCTCGACCTCAGGGTGCTTGAAAGGAGGTGGGGTGGAGAGGACTAAGTAATTGCTTCCGAGCCGCATGTGTGCTCCACAACCTGGCCTTTTCGGACTGATGGCCAAGGCCTAGGCCCAGCTGCCCCTCCCCGCTGGGCGCCCCGAGGGGCTGCAGGCTCTACCCCGAACGAGTGCGAGCGCGAGGGCGGCCTAAATGATCCCCTTGGGAGCGCCCGGGCCGTAGGACACATGTGTCGGTGCTCTGACGCCCGGTCGGTCAAGAGGGTTGGGAGCCTCGGGGACGGGGAAATTGACAGACAGGCAGGGTCTGGGACAGCGAGCCAGGAATGGAAGAATCGAGAAGCTGGATGAAGGAACAGAAATGAGGGAAAAGCGAAGGGCGATGGAGGAATGGGACTGAGGAAACAGGTGCAGAGGGAGGGACAAAGGACAGGGTAGGGGAGTGGAAGAATGAGGGAAGGGGTGGAGGAGCAAAAGTACACGGACAGAGCGACAGGGCCACTGGGAAAACGGAGGGGGACAGGGACGTGGTCCGAGAGCAGTACTGGGGCGGACTGTTCGGGAGGCGGGGAACCCAGGGTGAAGGGAGTGCGCCTGGCCCGTCCCGCTGGCGCCCCGAGGGTTAGCCCGGTAATTAGGCCTCGGTCCAGATGGGCCCCCCAGTCCCGCAATCAAAATGCTAATTGGGCCCGTGCCTCCGGCTGCGCCTCTGCCTGGCCCCCCTGGGAGGGGGCAGGGACGAGTGGCTCGGCCGAGGGGGATCCCCGTCCCCGCCCCCACTGCGGGGCCCGCCGGCTGCGGCTCTGCGATAAGGGTCCAGCCGCGCCCCGCCCCCGCCCCTTGGGAGCAACTGCCACGCAAGATGAATATCCCGCCACTGCCGCGGCCTGGACCGCCGCCACAAAGCGGGCCTGTGGTCTCCGCCGCGCCCCCGCGCCGGGCTGCCTCGCTCACAGCCACGCTCACTCGGCTCCTGGGCTGAGATGCGGGAGGAACCGGAGAGCCGGGCAGGCGGCGGGGCGCTGAGCTCAGCGCGCCCGGCACGCACCCGAACGCGCGCCCCCGGTGCGGCCCTCCCGCCGCGCGCTCCCGGCAGGTGTCCGCGGGACCGCCGTGCCGCCCCGCACAAGGTCACAGCTCTCTGCGCCGGGTGCGCACGCGCTCCCGGCTCGGACGCGCCCGGATACTCCCGGAGCCACCCCTGCAACCTTGGTCCTCAGGGACGGAGGGCTGCGTTGGGGAGCGCTCGGAGCGTGGAGACCCGAACCTCCGGGCGGGGGAGGGTGAGGGGACAATGGCGGCGCCGGGCCCTAATTGGGGACATATGTCCTCGCGCGCGGCCATTGTGCGGCCCGGAACTCCCCGCACCCCCGCGCCAGCCATTGGCTGCTGGGCCTGACGTCATGGGGGCTGCAAACTCGGGGCGGGCGGCCGGGGGAAGGGTTATCCGCCTGGTTGCGGGGCCGCGTGGGGGAGCTGCAGGCGCGCGGGAGGGCGGAAAACCACCAGTGAAACCGAATTTCTGGAGCAAGGGCAAAGCAGCCCCTCTCCCCCTTCACATCCCGCTCGGTGCGTCGCCGCTGCGCTCGACCTCCGGCCCTTGGGAGGAAGGCGGGGGTGGAGGAGGCCTCTCCAGCGGGCGCGGGGTCAGCCCGGGTGACCGAGTGGCAGGGAGCCACTGCGGCACAGGGCGAGCGCAGCACTTCCACACTGCACTTTCGCTGCCTCAGCATTCGCTCCTTCGCCTCCCGCCTCCCCCACCTGCCCCCGCAGATCCTTCGCCTCCACACCCGAGAGTTAGACTGGCCGGACCATTCTGGGGTCCGCCCTGCGTTCCTCCCCCAAAGATCCCAAGTCCGGGCTCGTGGGTCCCAGGCCTGTTTCCACCTCTCCCCCCACGCCCCACAATGCCGCGGACAGCTGGGCCTCCGTTCCTGGAGTCTCTCGGGGGAACTCCACACAAGCCGGGCCGCGGCATCCCCAAGACCCCTCCCAGGAGATCGTGGCGGGGGCCCGGCCCAGCGCAGCCATTTCCGCCGTCCTCTCCCCCACCCCTCCCACCCCCTCCCTCAGCTCCTGGGCTTTAAAAGCCGGAGGCTGGGCCGGGCCGCAGGCAGAGGCGGCCGCGGGTGCAGGAGGCCGGGCCCAGGAGCTGTCGGAGGGCCGAGCCCCGCCCCCGGAGCCCCCGTCCCTCCCTCCCACCTTCCCTCGGCCCGCCCTCCCAGCGCACCCCTCCCCCCGAGGACCCCCGCCCGCCGCCCGCCGCCCGCCGCCCGCCGCCGCCGCCGCCGCTCGCTCCGGCTGCAGAACAATAAAGCAAGCCTCCCAGAGACCCCCTTCCGAGGACCCCCGCCCGGCGGCCGAGCCCCCGCGGCCCGCCCCTCGCAGCTCGCGCCGGCTTTACCCGCCCGGTCGCTGGCCGAGGTGCTGGCCGGGCCGGCGCTGGCCGCGGTGCTGAAGCTGCCGGCACTCCCGCCGCCGCCCCGTTCTCCGGGCCCGGCGCCGCCACCTCCGGGGGCATGGGGGGTCGCTGACTGAGGCTCCGCCGCGGTGGCGGGGGGGAGGGGAAGGGGGCCGCGGAGCCGGGCCAGCCCTGCACCCACTCGCAGCCTCCGGGCCCGGGACGGAGCCGCTCCCCCCCTCCCCGCCCTCCCAGCCTCCTCCCCCGCCTGTCCAGGGGCGGCACTGCGGGCTGGGGAGCCGGGACCAGAGGAGGAAAGGAAGGAAGGAAGGAAGAGAAGAGAGAAGAGGAGAAGAGAGAAGAGAATAGAAGAAGAGAAGAGAAGGAAGGAAGGAGAAGAAAAGGGATCCCGAGGAGCAGAGGAGGAAACGCAGGACAGGCAGGCGGAAGAGAGGACGGCACTCGCGCGGCAGCACCCAAAGGCCAGAGTGGGGACCCGTGCTGCTTCCGCCGCCCCTCGGATGGTGACGGGGCCCCGCCGCGGCCGCAGCCCCCCCGCGTCCCGGCTCCGCAGGCCCACAGCGCCGGAGCCCCGCAGGAATCATGCCCAGATCCTTCCTGGTCAAGAAGGTCAAACTTGACACGTTCTCCTCGGCAGACCTCGAGAGCTCCTACGGGCGCGCCCGAAGCGACCTCGGCGAGCGACTGCAGGAGAAAGGTGTGAGCTGGGATGAGGCTGGGGGCGGCGAGGGGCCCAGGGCAGGGCCGGAAGGGGTAGAGGGCCAGAGTGTGGGGCTGGAGGGAGCAGGGGCCCCAGGAAATAGACCCGAGGGAACCAGAACCAGCAGGAGGCAGTGGCTGGAGTGGGGCTTGGAGGGGAGGGAGATGGGGGGTAGGGAGAGGGGAAGGCAGAGGTAGGCCAGAACGGAGCCAAGGCTGGGCAGCGAGAGTGTCAATGCAGGAGAGACTGTGGGGAACAGGGGGCAGGAACAGGAGGTACCTGAAGGTACACACTGACCCACACCCTGACCGACACAGCATGGACACCTGCTGACATGACAGGACTTAGCGATGCATGCAAACCCACACTCAGGAAGCTGAGCCTGCTTCGGAGCCCTCTCCTCTTCTTTGGCTACACCTCCAGGACCCCCTGCTAGGGCCATCAGGGAAGTGCTATGAGCTCCAGGGAGTAGCCATGTGGTCCAGTGGGGGCGGCCCACCTGTCAGGGCAAAGGTCCCAGCCGAGGCAGCAGCAGTGTCTTCTTCCCTGAATCCAGGGTCAGGGAGAAGGGTGTGGGCAGGTGGGCTGTGGGCCGGGAAGTCCAAAGTGCTGGAGGCAGGGGGAGGCTCTTTGTGTAAGGGCGTCCAAATTCAAGGACAACTGTTAGCACGCAGGCAAGGGGTCTGAGAGTGCCAGCAGCTAGGGTGGTAAAACAAGTGTGACCTGAAGAAGCATAAGCCTGTGTGCGAGCCTGTGTGTGCCCATGTGACTGCGTGTGGCCATGTGACTGTGTGCGCTTGTGTGTGACCCTGTATGAGTGTGTGCCTGCCTGTGTGCCACTACATGGGACCATGTGACTCTGAGGCTGCTTTGCGCCCATGTGACTGGTGACCCTAGCTGAGAGTGTCTGGGTGGCTGCATGTCTGACCCTGCACGAGTAGGTGGCACAGGCCTGGGTCAGCATGCAGCCCACCCTGAGGGGACTCCAGGATTGACAGTGTCTGAGAGGCTGAGTGTAACCCTGAAGAAGCCAGAGCCTGTATTGTGTGGGGTGTGCATTTGTGACTTTGAGGTTGTGAGACCCATCTCATGCCTTGAGAACAGCTGCAGTTACCGGCATGAATAATGCTGCCTGCCTGCAGTTTGTCCCTGTGAAGGTGTCCCCTGGTGGACGCCCTGGCACTGTCTCCAATGCAGCATCTTCCTGGTCGTCTGTCCTGGGGCTGAGGAAGGCCCCCATAAAGGATTAGGGCCTGGGGGAAGAGGGCAATGCGGAACAAGGTAGGACCCAAGGCTGCAGGATGACTGAAGGGAGTGGGGGCAGAAGCAGAGTGGATGGAGGGAGATAGGGCTGGAGCTGAAGGTGGTCAAATCTAGTGAGTAGTGGGAGAGCTGGGAGATGAAAGGGAGGTGCTAGAGGTCTGCGGGAGGCAGAATTCTCCAGGGCTTGTGGGGAGACCTCGAGCACCGGAGAGGGTCGGCATCAAGGCTGGGCGCGGGTTCTCAGCACAGTGGAAAAGCCGCTGGGAGCCATGAGAGCGGGAGCGACGGGGTCCCTGGACAGGCGGTCCTGGCTTTGTGCGCTGCGGGTCTGCAGTGTGTTGCATAATCAGGGAAAACTGCTGAAGTGGGGAGAACCCGAGGGGGAGGGAGAGGGGGAGGGGAGGGGGGGAGGAGGGGAAGGAGGGCGAGGGAAGCGCCGCCCCTCCCCCCTGACCTTGAAGCTCCGCGG